>NC_022016.1:4710545-4722137 GCF_000317375.1 Microtus ochrogaster
ATCTTAGGCTGGCCTCTAACTCACAGAAATCCTTCTGTCTCAGCCTCTCAAGTGCAAGGACTACAGGAGCGAACTACCATGCCTTGCTTCATTATCACTTTGACTCTTTGTAACTTAGGTTATAAAACCGGGTGCTTTATGGAACTCGAGAAATGGCTCAGCAGTTTAGAGCACTAGTTGCTCTTCCAGAGGACGTGGTTTTAATTCCCAGTGCCCACATGGCAAATTAAAACCATCTGGAACTCCAATTCCAGGGGATTCAATGTGTCTTCATCTGGCCTCTGTGAATACCAGGAATGGATGTGGTGTATAGACATACATGCAGGCAAAGCATCAATACATACAAAATAATCATAAAAAATTAAAATTAAAAACAGCTGCTTTGATGATCCAGTTTCACAAATAAAATGGCTGAGGGTCTTACAATTTAGAGTCCCCAAAGGACCATACATTTATGAACAGGAACAACTAAAGATCTCACCTCACATGCAGAGTTATTACAAAATGATGGCCAGTGTGCTTGCAATTGTGTACAAGTTCACCAGTAGTGAACAGGGTGGTAGGCTAGAAAGAGGGACTCCGAAACTGGCTTCGATTACATTGTGATGCAAAATTTGGAAAGACAAAAATTGTGTTCATTAATTTGGTGTCTGTCCTGAGCTCTCTGTAAATGTCTTGATGCCCTTGGTTTCAAGGAGCCCCTGAAAACAATCGCCAGCTGTCCCATAATGATATGCACACTTCACCTTAGTTATAAAACAGACTGGCTAATGTTTATAGGAGCTGGGTTCTGGGTTTGGCTGCAACTGACTTCTGTTCACCAGCAAGGGCTATGAGACATGGTGGGGTCCTCATTAGCACAGTGCTGGGAAACCGCAAACAAACCATGCTGCTTTTCCAGGGCCTTCGGGTGTTTCCTGTCTCTCTTGCTAATGGCTAATAAGAAAGGAAGGAAGAGAAGAAAGTGTGTGTGGACAAGAAAGCGTCCATTATTAGATCTCCTTCTGCTGCAGTGGGTTTCTCACTTTGCTAAGCTCATTAGAGGTGACTATATGAAGGAGAGAATCCCCGGGTAGAATGGGAAAGACAGAAAGGGAAATGAAACTTTTAGATATTTGACCCCGGCCACAAATCCACACCAGAACCAAAATTCTACCTCCTGTTTGCTTTTAAATGTCAATATAAAAAAGAAAAATCATCTTTTTTCCTAGTTGTTTCTAGGAGTAAATTATGAATGGATAGATGGACATAACATGGTTAGCTAAAATTATGGCCGTGACTTTCCTCCTGCTTATCTGTTTCTTAGTTAAGATTTTTGAACCTGTCTTACATTTAATTTGTAGTGTGGTCTACAAGAAGATCAATGGGACAAACTGTAAACTTTTTTGAAAATTTCCTGTGGGCTGAGTGCCTTTTCAGGAGTTGGATAAGCAGGGGAAGGGTGCTCTCTGCTCAGAAAGTCAGGGAAACCAATACGGGGAGTGATTTCAGTGCAAGATGCTGAGGGGGACAGGTGGTCTTGGCATCCACAGCTCTTGCAGAGGTACGTGGTTTAGGAAGAGTCATACATACCAGAAAAAGAAGACAGAACCTCTAATCCATAATTGCATGCCCTGTGTTCTTATTATCACATTTCATGTTCTGTGTCTATGTTATATGAGCTGGAGTGGAAGGAGGTTGAGGTCCATTCCAGCTCTAAAATTTTTATTCTTCTATTCCTAATCACATGCCTTTGGAGTATGCTAAATTAAAGTCTGATGTGGCACAGGCTGAGTAGGGATAGCCACCGTTTACTGAGAGTCCATTCTTCCCAGGCCTGATGGCTATGCTGCCCATTGCATAGACCTTTTCATTGTTACAGCAACTACATGAGACTGGAATGATTGGTATACTCCTTTTTCGCTGATGAGGAAACAGAAGCCCAGGTTAAAAGTTCAGTGTTCTCTCTAGCCAAAGTCTCATAGAAAATGTGAGGCAGAAGCCGGATGCAAAGACAGTATCCAACTACAAATAGCATTTTTAAAAATGTGACAGACTGTATGCGGGTAGCTTGTGACATTACTAAGAGACACAATCTCACAGCGAACTCCCTCATCTTCTGGTTCTTACAAACTTTCGTTCTTGATTCCACATTTTTTCCTGAACATTGACTGCAGAAGTGTTCTATAGATATATCTATAAATCTATAAAATTCTATATTTAGGACTGCCTAAGCATGCACGAAACAGGGATGACACTAAGAGATTGCCAGAGTAGATAGAAGAAAACCCATAAGACCTCAACCCTACACAAAGAATTACAAACAACTAAGAAATGCTGAGCATGGGAGAAAGGTCTTCTCCAAGGAAGAGCATAGCAACTGGTTATCCAAAGCCAAGTGGTCAGTCCTGAGAGCATACATACAAGTAAAATTATACAGATGAAGTAAATTGGATTTAGGAATATACATATGTACAAACATGCATATAAGAGCAATTAATAAACAGGGGAAGTGAATTTGAGAAACTTTTTTCAGAAAAGTGAAGTGAGAGAGTGTTGAACTCTCTTACCTCTAACTTTAAAGTTGTATGTCAAGGTCTAAGGGTCTTTGATTCATTCCCAAGAACCAGAGAGAAGAGTCCTAAAGGATGCTGCAATGGCCACAGTGAAACAACTCAATATGTTCCCAGTGTTAGGAGAGGACGTGGAATCCCCATGCTGACACACACAGGCAAAAAAAAAAAAAAAAAAGACTGAGGAGAAGATAATGTTTCTCTAGCCTGCAATTTCTTTCGATTTTAGTGATTGCAATGGCCGTGCTTGGAATGCTTAAATGAATTTGGTACCATGGGTACTTTTGCATTTAGAGAGCAGAAACAGAGACATAGGTAATATGTATGTAACCCAGCTTAACTCTGCATGGGTGTGGATAACTGTACATGAGAGGAAGCAAGGCTAGAGACAGGAGGGAAGGTAGATATAATGGGTATTTAGTGGAGTGGATGAGTGAGTGGCCTTGATTCTATCCTGGGCGACACCAGGAAGGTGACTTCACCTCTCAAAGTCCCAGTCTCCACCACCTTGGAGATGCTAGCACTTCTTGTACAAGATTGCCTAGCATGTCGGAAACAGAGCTTGCAGATCACCTAACACATGGTATGCATTCAATAAAGGGCATTCCCGTTATTGATGTCAGCATCCATATGGGATATTCAACCAGCACTGGTATTTTCAACAAGCCAACCTTTACTTTTTATTTATGAGCAAAATTAAATATTCACCAGCATATTTTTGCATAGTTTTTAAGAACACGGAGTTACACTGTTCAAATCCTAGTTTTTTAAGCTTATGGTATTTAACCTCATTATGTTTCTGCATGTTCTCATTCTTCCCCCTCACACTACTCAGTTATTGTACATGTAAAATAAAACAATATTGCATAAGTCTTGTAAAATAACTAGCATATTGTAAATAACCAATAGATACTAGTTTTTAAAATGAGACTTAGGAGCCAGCAAGATGGCTCGGTGGATTAAGGCGTCTGAAGCCAAGCCTGAAGACCTGAGTTCTATGCCAGGATCTACATGGGAGAAGGAGATAAACAACTTCTACAAGTTATTCTCTGACTTGAAAATGCATCATGTAAATAAACATATAAATGTAAAGAATTTTAAAATGAGACTTTTATGTTAGATAAAAAGGAAGGAAGAAAAGGATGGAGGGAAGAAGAGGGGTGAAATAAAGGCAAAGATTGATAAGGCAATGACTCAGTCCATTGGAGGGAGACTGATGTACCACAGCTGAATACTTTATTCATTCATTGAGTAAGCACTTACTGAGCCCCTGTTCATGCATCAGCTACTTTAGGTTTTGATGCTTAGCAGTTCATAAGCAGACATACATGGCTCTTGTCCTCAGTCACTCATGGTTCAGTGAGGGACACAGGCAATGACCAGGAATAATAGAATAGTGTGAAAAATACTAGCACTGGTCTCAAATTAGGATTCTGAAAAGACAGAGAATTCAAAGAAGAGACATGGTGACAATGTCCTCATGGATAATGGGGTGGGGAAAAAAATCTTTGAATTCTTTCCAGGATGTTCATTTCCTTATCCTTGGAAACTATGATTCTTATGTAGCAAAATGGGCAGTAAGCAGATGAGCAGATTGAAATTGTTGACATGATTCAGTTGGGCCCAGTAAAATCAGAAGAGTCCTCAAAGTAGTGGAAAGCTGTAGACAGAGACTGTCCTTCTGTTTCCCAGCTGCCCAGACTTGAATAATCAAACAGAAACTAGATTAATTGCAATACTGTTTGGTTGATGGCTTAGGCGAATTTCTAGCTAGCTGTTACATCTTAAATTAACCTAGTTCTATTATTTTATATTTTACCATGAGGCTTGTGGTTTGTTACCTTTTGCTTCTTGGGCAGCTACATGATGTCTGCCCAGACTCTTTTTTCTCTGCATTCAGTTTAGTTTTCCCGTCAATCTATATTCTTCCCTGCTGTAAGCCAAAGCAGCTTCTTTATCAACCAATGTTAATAACACATATTCATAACATACAAAGAGGAATCCTACATCAGAAAGCCAAGGACAAAATCAGAGATCTGAATCAAGAAGGGCTGTATTTGAAGATGAAGAAAAAAGCCAAGGAATGTGGGTAGCTCCAAGGAGCTGGAGATTGCAAGGTAATTATCTGGGAAGAATGCAGCCTATTGCTGTCTTGATTCTAGATCAATCCATACCACAGCATTACCTACAGATGACTAAGATGGTTTGTACTGTTATAAGACAATCAGTTTAAGGTGTTTGTCAAGATGAAGCCAGAACATGAGTCATTAATACAGGCAGCCAAAGGTATTTTGTGAGTTAGAATCATTTTTAATACTATTGTGTGTGTGTGTGTGTGTGTGAGTGTGTGTGTGTGTGTGTGTGTGTGTGTGTGTGTGTATGTACATGGAAGTCAGAGGACTAGTTGGGAGTTGTGTTTTCTCTTTGAGCATGTGTTTCCCAGGGGTCAAACTCAAGTCATTAGACTTAGTAACCAACACCTTTACCTGATGAACCATATTACCAACTCCAGTAGGATAATCATTGTTAAAAATCACTCTAGCTGGCTGCTTGATAGTTAACAAATTGGAGGGGACATAGTTGCATGCAGATAGCATCATTAACAAGCTGTTCCTGTAGTCTTGTGGGATGGGATGGTGGCCTCAATCAGAGCATCTGGTTATGAAACATTGGCTCTGTATCAGAACCGGAAGTCAGTCTATTGGAAAAGAGGATTCAGGAGGAACCAACCAAATCCATGATCTGAGCCAGGAGACAGACATGTGAAGAACAGTTCCTGTTGGCTAAGTGTAAGGTCTTTGACATAAGAACCAGAACCACATGTTAGAAAACCACGAAGACACTGCTTCCAAAGAAGGGCCCTGTGGCAGTGCCTTGGAAGAGATGCCATGTTGAGTTTTATCTGAGATGCTCTCAGGAAGACTCAGTGGAGATCTCTGCATGCTGAAAGCCTCTTTGTCTAAGCTCAACCTCCTCTAGCGTCCTTGCCTCCGTGGGAGCAAGATATCTTGACAGTGTTATCTCATTTTCCCTCTGGGTCAGAATTCAGGCAAGGGTGTCATCTAGTTCTGACTTTCATTAAAGTACTTGTTGTCTTACCAAATGAGGGGGCTTTCAGACCCCACACAATAGGCACTGACGCCGGAGAAGGAAACCTCATTGCCGTGTTCACCAAAAAATTTCCACCAACTTTCTGTATTTTAGGCATTTTGAGCATTCCCCTTGTTCTTCATTGGCATGTGTGGAAGGTTTCATTTCTAAAAGCCCAAAGAAGGGTCTCTGGGACACCCTCAATTACACTCAGGCATCTTGGTCTCCCCCCAGTGGTTCCTCGAAGCCCTAGTGGTGGAAAGAGGGTCTCTTTCTTTTTTCTATCTGGCGGAACTCCCTTGAGGTCGTTGCCCACCCAGTCCATTGTTAAAATGAAACACAGTGATCTGAGTTGGCCAGGCCTGGTTTTGATATAAAAAAGGAATGCTTACTCTTGGAGCTGCGCTTGAGATAGCACAAAGCCTGCTTTGAGATGCAAAGCTGAGCAGGAAGTCCCTCCTATCTGGGTGGTGTCCTTTCTTCCACTGAAAGGATGGATGATGTTGATTTAGTATGGGTTATGCCAAAGGAATATGATCTCCAGTGAAGCAAAAAGGGTTTGTTTTAACATTTTCAAAAATGTTAATTTGTGAACACACACACACATATAGGAAGTACTTTCTGCATGTTTTCTCACAACTGTAAGTGAAGGGTACAGAGCGGCTTTGTTGTAGCCCCAGTGCCCCACACATCAAAATAGAGCTCAATGGATGAATTGATGCATGAATGAACTGTTGAAGGAAAGAATGACTTTATATCGAGGGCCTGACCTAAACCTTGAACTGAGGCCCGATAGTAAAGAGTGACTTCACAAGGAAGTTAAATGTGGGGGCATCCACCTGTAATCCTATTACATGGAATCATAAGTTTAATGCTAACCTGAACTATATAGAGAATACTTTGTAGTGGGAGCTATCATCCTGACCCTTCAAGTACTGGAGTACGAGAGAAGCTTTTCGAAGTCTTGCCCGGGTGTGGTGAAGCTTCAGAATAACAGTGGCTCAGCTGGTGTTAAGAACCATTTAATCACCAGATTTACTGGCCCCTGATGGAAACGCTACAGCCCCACCCTGATGTAGCCCCACCCTGAGTCCTCTCAGTTCCAAAGAAGGGAAGTGCTTTCTTCAAATCCTACATCCAGGCTGTGGCTGAGCCAAGAAAGGAACACATGTGGCTGCTTAACATTAACTGCGGCCCCCACTTCTCTGCCAAAGCACTCCCTCTCTCTTGGCAGAAATGCTACTCATTTCAAGGTGAGGGATAGGGCACATTTTAAGTGTCAAGTGTCAGGTAGATGTCCTCATGAGCATTAGGACCTTTGATGGGACCTTTTTGATAGGCTCTGAACAGCCGAGGAATAGCCAGAAAGACCCTGAGTCCCACTGCTGAAACTGAAAATCCCAGGCCAGCTTTCTCCTGGCCTTCTCCAACTAAAAAGGCTGCAAACAGTGCTGGCTGACTCTAGGGTGATTCATGGTCTCAAATACCTCTATTTAAATGCTAATTTCCACAGAACTGAGAGGTGATGGTTCTGGCATGCTGGTCCCTATGTATTAATGTATCCAAAATGCTCACACATACTCTTAAAGGAGGAAGTAGGCAGGAAAAGAAACAAGGCCTGTGGAAATTTCTTGTAGGAGGACAGTTCCCCCTGCTTATCCTTCTTGTTAGCATGGCTGATCAAATGGTAGCGAGACAATTAGAGCAGTTTTGTAGATCTGTCACCTACAGGTGATGAGAAGGTGACAATGGAGGGTAAGACCTCCCCTCACCTCCACACATGGGTTAGCTGCTGTTCTATGGTATAGAATATGAGCTAGGCTGTGGCTTAACTGTTTCTAAAACCCCTGAGGAGATTCAGAACCTAATGTAGGATTTGAGAAAAGCTGACAGACAAAATCGGCAGTCATTAAAGATAACACCTCCCACTTTCTGGAAGCTAAACTCATGAGCTGAATTCTGCTAAGGCTAATGGAGCTTGCGTGAACCCTCCTAACTGAAGTTGGATCTGTGGCTATATGCTTTCTATGGCTCTGAACATCCCACATCCAGAGAGATACATGAGAGAAAGGGATGAGAAGGATTTACTTTAGCTTGGAGACATTAGACTACTGGTATGAAAGAGTGATGTTTGAACTCCCCTCCTCCAGTGTCTCCCAAACACCCTGTTTATGGATGCTCATTAGAGGCCCGATGCATTCTGCCTAGAGAAGTCCTGTTTTCCTACCAGGCTCCATAAGTTCAGAGTCCTCAGAACCTTCTGTCTCATTGTTTTGGAGGTCACAGTATATGAACTGTTGATTCAGAATACTCTTATTTAAAGGGATTAAGAGCAAAATCATTCCTAAGTCAACTAACCATGGTTGTGACTTGAGAGCATGAATTTAGGGTACCCCGAATAACATATTCCAACATAGAGATGGCCTTTTGAAGTTTTTATAGTTTTAAAACATCATAAATCAAGGCATTTATTCAAATGCAATGGTGGAAACATCATGCAGATGGGCAATAACATGCAGGAACTCTGGGGCAGGCCTCAAATGCTATCTGATGAGGTTCTTAGCTTCTGGACTGGTGGAAGCTAATTTATTCCAGTAGGTTTGACCTGATAGTCACCAAAACATTAGGTAAGACTCAAGTGGGCAATGAATCGCTTTTGAAGTGAATAAAAATAGCCCAACACAATTGAGCTCTACAGTTTAACATCCAAGCTCTCCACAAATTAGGAACTTCTAACCAGTTAATCAGCCTAACAAAGTATTTGGAATCATCTTATAGAGAAACTGGACTCAACTTTGATAACGTCTGGTGAGAAACCCATTCTGGAGGTAGGGCAAGCCAGAGAACTAGCTATGAAAGACAGAGGCTCTGCCCATGCTTCCATCTTTTGTTTCTTTCCACTGTGCTGTCAATAAGTCCTCACGAAGCATCTGTACTCCTGGACTCCATCTGCCAGTTTGGCCCTCAAGGGGCCTCCGTGCATTGTTTGAGGCCACAGGAACCTGGCATACAGTGAGAAATGCAGGTCTTCCATGGGTGGATCTACTGTCACAAACTGTAAAGCCTTTCTTGGAAGAAAAGAGTAAGATCCAAAAGGTGGGTGACAGATTTAATCAGAGGCAATCTCCTAAAGGCAGTGACATGTGTGGTCTGAGGGGTGAGCAGGAGTGACCCGAGAAAGGATGCCTTCCAGAGGGGTCGTAGCCTGGGCACCTGCCCCAAGAGAGGGCAGCAAGTGCAGCCTCACAATGAGAGTCCTGAGTGAGCAACAGGACACAGCAGAGGTTGGACTGTGTGGGATCCTCTAGACTCTGATACAGTCTTCGCCAGTGGAGGAACATCCTGTGCTCACCTTCTGCTGTTGCCCTGGCTCAGAACATGTGCTGAATTCATGTGGATGTGCAGAGTGAATGGACCCACTCAATGTCAGAGTTCCCAGGATGTTCTTTTAAAAATTGCTGAGTTATCGCCATATAATACCATTGAAATTTAAGATTCACAAGGATGCGTTTTGAAGACATTTGTCTAAACAAACAGTTATTCTGTTCCTGATTTGAAACAGCAACATTCACTTACATGATATATACACATAGACACATGCTACCCAACCCAAGTCCACATGCATAAAAGCGTGCTCTGCTGTGGGTGTGCTTACGCCGCTCCCTGATCTAATGTCCAGAAATACATGATCTAGTCCATGATTAAGAGAGCAGAGCAGATCCTAGTTATATTCCCTGAATATGAGGACTCAGTTGAGCCCAGGCACCGAGCTACAAGCCCAAAGGGTAGCTGTAGCTACCATCATTCCCAACTATGGACCTTAGTCAGATAAGTTTCTTAATTTTTCTGAGTGCCTGATTCAACATCTATAAAATGGGACTAATGGAGCCTGTCAGAGTTTTTGTAATGCTAAAACAGCCCTGCCCAACACACACAGACACACACAGTTGGGGTGGGGGAAGCCAGAGAGAAGAAAGATCCCAAGACCTAATGAACTGAGTTGATTTTGATTGTCCTATGTTGAGCCAGTACATGGCACCTCTGGGTCTTTTCCTCAGCCTGGGACTTTCAAGGTCTCTCAGCTTTCACCTGAGATTTTTACTATTTAGCCGAACTTTCGCCAGGGCTGCTTTTCCCCCCCACGGTCTATATTTTGCTTTTTCCAAGCGCAGACCGCTTGAAGGCCCTGGGCGCCCTCTGCTGGCCAAGGCCGTGCAGGGCTGTGGTCATTGTGCAGACGGCCAGGAACAGATTTGTTACCTGGGAGACCAGCAGTGGTCTTGTCATTCAGTGCTTCATTCTCGCCTGTGTGCCTTCCTCTCAGTTTAACGTGGCTCCTCCCTTCCTGCTTCTCCTTCCTCATGAGTTTCATCAGGTTAATCTCTGCAAGGCCTTTTCTGGAAGCTCCCGGGGAAATATTTATGCAAAAGACACCTTAACCCATGTTTCCTGCAATTTGGGGTTACCCAGGAACATCTTTCAGTTGTCCACTGATGGATTTCAGATCTCCCTAAAATCCTAATACTGACTTGGCCAGAAAGCACAGGAGTTGGAGGAGGGGGATTAGGATACTAGTGAGTGTGACTTCCCTCTGCTGCAGTTTTAAAAACATAGACGAAAGTTGATGGATATAGAGAAAACCTCCCACCCTAAGGCAGTAAAGTAAATTAAAGGAAATTTTCCTCCAAGGCCTGGCTACCAAATGTGCTCAGACTGTAGATCAGTGGAGGACACGTCACATGTGGTGGAGCCCCTTCTCCCTGCTGTGACTGTGCCCACCTCAGGGTGAGGACCGCTGGGGTGAGGGAGAGCAGAGTCGCTGTGCATTCGGGTTGTACGAGGCCACAGCCCCTTCTCTCCGCTTGGTGTCTGGGAACCCATGGGCACTGAGGCCTTTATGGGAAGACTTCAGTCTGTGTGTCTTGAGGCAGGGTTTGGGATACTTACATTTCCTGAAATGAGAACTATGGACTCTGGGGCCAGATTACCTAAGACCTCATACCTACCAATTGTGTGGCTTTGACTTGTTAAGTTTCTTTTAAATTAAAGTTTTTATGTACCTGGCGTACAGTCGGTACTAAATAACGTCATTTCCACTTTTCCACTATAGCAGGCAGGGAAACTTCCATGATCCTCATTTTATAGATGAGAAAATTGAGGTTTGTGAACTTTGCCCCTGATTACTCAGGAAGGACACTGTGTGGGGGGCAACAATGGAGGTCAGTGTTCAGGACCATTAACCCCTCATCAAAGTTAGTTTCTCCTACCTACGAAACAAGTGCTTGAGGTCACATGGGGAAGGGGTTCTGACAATCCTACCAATGCCTGCCAACAAACTCACCAGCAGTGTGCATGGCCAGTGTGATCTCTTTCACCAGGCCGGGGAGACGAGCCTGTGTTTCTGTCCATGGCCCTCACCCCAGGGCTCTGCAGTCAGAATCTGGTAGGTACTGACTAGAGCCTGTGGCACCCGTCCATCTCCCTTCACATCTGAGGAAAGGTCTGAGCCCAGCAGCCACCTTGCCGGTCTTATTGTGTGTAGCGTTTCCACTGCCTGGAAAGCTGTCTTCCACATTCCCAGCGCTGTACTGAGCTCCCAGATATGTAGTCTATGTGGCTGCCCAGAGTGACATTGGGCTCGCACAAATTACCATGCTATATGGCAAGAGTGGCTTGGGAACTCACCACAGTGCACACGCATCCCCTGAAGAGAGGCCCAGGCTCTGCTAGACCTGGCTGTAAATTCTATCCTCACTAACCTAGAATCTTATTGCTACTTATTTGTGATTTACACACAATGCTAGCTCAAGAGTCACGGTGAAAATTAAGTATTCAGGTATACGTGGAGCTTTGCTGGAGCCTAGCAAACTAAGGATGCCATGAATAACAGAGATGGCAGTCAGAGTGATGGGGAAGATGATGGGGATGCTGGAGATGTTGGAGGTGATGA
>NC_022016.1:4726452-4736503 GCF_000317375.1 Microtus ochrogaster
TGTGTGTGTGTGTGTGAGTGTGTGTGTGTGTGTGTGTGTGTGTGTGTGTGTGTGTGTGTATGTACATGGAAGTCAGAGGACTAGTTGGGAGTTGTGTTTTCTCTTTGAGCATGTGTTTCCCAGGGGTCAAACTCAAGTCATTAGACTTAGTAACCAACACCTTTACCTGATGAACCATATTACCAACTCCAGTAGGATAATCATTGTTAAAAATCACTCTAGCTGGCTGCTTGATAGTTAACAAATTGGAGGGGACATAGTTGCATGCAGATAGCATCATTAACAAGCTGTTCCTGTAGTCTTGTGGGATGGGATGGTGGCCTCAATCAGAGCATCTGGTTATGAAACATTGGCTCTGTATCAGAACCGGAAGTCAGTCTATTGGAAAAGAGGATTCAGGAGGAACCAACCAAATCCATGATCTGAGCCAGGAGACAGACATGTGAAGAACAGTTCCTGTTGGCTAAGTGTAAGGTCTTTGACATAAGAACCAGAACCACATGTTAGAAAACCACGAAGACACTGCTTCCAAAGAAGGGCCCTGTGGCAGTGCCTTGGAAGAGATGCCATGTTGAGTTTTATCTGAGATGCTCTCAGGAAGACTCAGTGGAGATCTCTGCATGCTGAAAGCCTCTTTGTCTAAGCTCAACCTCCTCTAGCGTCCTTGCCTCCGTGGGAGCAAGATATCTTGACAGTGTTATCTCATTTTCCCTCTGGGTCAGAATTCAGGCAAGGGTGTCATCTAGTTCTGACTTTCATTAAAGTACTTGTTGTCTTACCAAATGAGGGGGCTTTCAGACCCCACACAATAGGCACTGACGCCGGAGAAGGAAACCTCATTGCCGTGTTCACCAAAAAATTTCCACCAACTTTCTGTATTTTAGGCATTTTGAGCATTCCCCTTGTTCTTCATTGGCATGTGTGGAAGGTTTCATTTCTAAAAGCCCAAAGAAGGGTCTCTGGGACACCCTCAATTACACTCAGGCATCTTGGTCTCCCCCCAGTGGTTCCTCGAAGCCCTAGTGGTGGAAAGAGGGTCTCTTTCTTTTTTCTATCTGGCGGAACTCCCTTGAGGTCGTTGCCCACCCAGTCCATTGTTAAAATGAAACACAGTGATCTGAGTTGGCCAGGCCTGGTTTTGATATAAAAAAGGAATGCTTACTCTTGGAGCTGCGCTTGAGATAGCACAAAGCCTGCTTTGAGATGCAAAGCTGAGCAGGAAGTCCCTCCTATCTGGGTGGTGTCCTTTCTTCCACTGAAAGGATGGATGATGTTGATTTAGTATGGGTTATGCCAAAGGAATATGATCTCCAGTGAAGCAAAAAGGGTTTGTTTTAACATTTTCAAAAATGTTAATTTGTGAACACACACACACATATAGGAAGTACTTTCTGCATGTTTTCTCACAACTGTAAGTGAAGGGTACAGAGCGGCTTTGTTGTAGCCCCAGTGCCCCACACATCAAAATAGAGCTCAATGGATGAATTGATGCATGAATGAACTGTTGAAGGAAAGAATGACTTTATATCGAGGGCCTGACCTAAACCTTGAACTGAGGCCCGATAGTAAAGAGTGACTTCACAAGGAAGTTAAATGTGGGGGCATCCACCTGTAATCCTATTACATGGAATCATAAGTTTAATGCTAACCTGAACTATATAGAGAATACTTTGTAGTGGGAGCTATCATCCTGACCCTTCAAGTACTGGAGTACGAGAGAAGCTTTTCGAAGTCTTGCCCGGGTGTGGTGAAGCTTCAGAATAACAGTGGCTCAGCTGGTGTTAAGAACCATTTAATCACCAGATTTACTGGCCCCTGATGGAAACGCTACAGCCCCACCCTGATGTAGCCCCACCCTGAGTCCTCTCAGTTCCAAAGAAGGGAAGTGCTTTCTTCAAATCCTACATCCAGGCTGTGGCTGAGCCAAGAAAGGAACACATGTGGCTGCTTAACATTAACTGCGGCCCCCACTTCTCTGCCAAAGCACTCCCTCTCTCTTGGCAGAAATGCTACTCATTTCAAGGTGAGGGATAGGGCACATTTTAAGTGTCAAGTGTCAGGTAGATGTCCTCATGAGCATTAGGACCTTTGATGGGACCTTTTTGATAGGCTCTGAACAGCCGAGGAATAGCCAGAAAGACCCTGAGTCCCACTGCTGAAACTGAAAATCCCAGGCCAGCTTTCTCCTGGCCTTCTCCAACTAAAAAGGCTGCAAACAGTGCTGGCTGACTCTAGGGTGATTCATGGTCTCAAATACCTCTATTTAAATGCTAATTTCCACAGAACTGAGAGGTGATGGTTCTGGCATGCTGGTCCCTATGTATTAATGTATCCAAAATGCTCACACATACTCTTAAAGGAGGAAGTAGGCAGGAAAAGAAACAAGGCCTGTGGAAATTTCTTGTAGGAGGACAGTTCCCCCTGCTTATCCTTCTTGTTAGCATGGCTGATCAAATGGTAGCGAGACAATTAGAGCAGTTTTGTAGATCTGTCACCTACAGGTGATGAGAAGGTGACAATGGAGGGTAAGACCTCCCCTCACCTCCACACATGGGTTAGCTGCTGTTCTATGGTATAGAATATGAGCTAGGCTGTGGCTTAACTGTTTCTAAAACCCCTGAGGAGATTCAGAACCTAATGTAGGATTTGAGAAAAGCTGACAGACAAAATCGGCAGTCATTAAAGATAACACCTCCCACTTTCTGGAAGCTAAACTCATGAGCTGAATTCTGCTAAGGCTAATGGAGCTTGCGTGAACCCTCCTAACTGAAGTTGGATCTGTGGCTATATGCTTTCTATGGCTCTGAACATCCCACATCCAGAGAGATACATGAGAGAAAGGGATGAGAAGGATTTACTTTAGCTTGGAGACATTAGACTACTGGTATGAAAGAGTGATGTTTGAACTCCCCTCCTCCAGTGTCTCCCAAACACCCTGTTTATGGATGCTCATTAGAGGCCCGATGCATTCTGCCTAGAGAAGTCCTGTTTTCCTACCAGGCTCCATAAGTTCAGAGTCCTCAGAACCTTCTGTCTCATTGTTTTGGAGGTCACAGTATATGAACTGTTGATTCAGAATACTCTTATTTAAAGGGATTAAGAGCAAAATCATTCCTAAGTCAACTAACCATGGTTGTGACTTGAGAGCATGAATTTAGGGTACCCCGAATAACATATTCCAACATAGAGATGGCCTTTTGAAGTTTTTATAGTTTTAAAACATCATAAATCAAGGCATTTATTCAAATGCAATGGTGGAAACATCATGCAGATGGGCAATAACATGCAGGAACTCTGGGGCAGGCCTCAAATGCTATCTGATGAGGTTCTTAGCTTCTGGACTGGTGGAAGCTAATTTATTCCAGTAGGTTTGACCTGATAGTCACCAAAACATTAGGTAAGACTCAAGTGGGCAATGAATCGCTTTTGAAGTGAATAAAAATAGCCCAACACAATTGAGCTCTACAGTTTAACATCCAAGCTCTCCACAAATTAGGAACTTCTAACCAGTTAATCAGCCTAACAAAGTATTTGGAATCATCTTATAGAGAAACTGGACTCAACTTTGATAACGTCTGGTGAGAAACCCATTCTGGAGGTAGGGCAAGCCAGAGAACTAGCTATGAAAGACAGAGGCTCTGCCCATGCTTCCATCTTTTGTTTCTTTCCACTGTGCTGTCAATAAGTCCTCACGAAGCATCTGTACTCCTGGACTCCATCTGCCAGTTTGGCCCTCAAGGGGCCTCCGTGCATTGTTTGAGGCCACAGGAACCTGGCATACAGTGAGAAATGCAGGTCTTCCATGGGTGGATCTACTGTCACAAACTGTAAAGCCTTTCTTGGAAGAAAAGAGTAAGATCCAAAAGGTGGGTGACAGATTTAATCAGAGGCAATCTCCTAAAGGCAGTGACATGTGTGGTCTGAGGGGTGAGCAGGAGTGACCCGAGAAAGGATGCCTTCCAGAGGGGTCGTAGCCTGGGCACCTGCCCCAAGAGAGGGCAGCAAGTGCAGCCTCACAATGAGAGTCCTGAGTGAGCAACAGGACACAGCAGAGGTTGGACTGTGTGGGATCCTCTAGACTCTGATACAGTCTTCGCCAGTGGAGGAACATCCTGTGCTCACCTTCTGCTGTTGCCCTGGCTCAGAACATGTGCTGAATTCATGTGGATGTGCAGAGTGAATGGACCCACTCAATGTCAGAGTTCCCAGGATGTTCTTTTAAAAATTGCTGAGTTATCGCCATATAATACCATTGAAATTTAAGATTCACAAGGATGCGTTTTGAAGACATTTGTCTAAACAAACAGTTATTCTGTTCCTGATTTGAAACAGCAACATTCACTTACATGATATATACACATAGACACATGCTACCCAACCCAAGTCCACATGCATAAAAGCGTGCTCTGCTGTGGGTGTGCTTACGCCGCTCCCTGATCTAATGTCCAGAAATACATGATCTAGTCCATGATTAAGAGAGCAGAGCAGATCCTAGTTATATTCCCTGAATATGAGGACTCAGTTGAGCCCAGGCACCGAGCTACAAGCCCAAAGGGTAGCTGTAGCTACCATCATTCCCAACTATGGACCTTAGTCAGATAAGTTTCTTAATTTTTCTGAGTGCCTGATTCAACATCTATAAAATGGGACTAATGGAGCCTGTCAGAGTTTTTGTAATGCTAAAACAGCCCTGCCCAACACACACAGACACACACAGTTGGGGTGGGGGAAGCCAGAGAGAAGAAAGATCCCAAGACCTAATGAACTGAGTTGATTTTGATTGTCCTATGTTGAGCCAGTACATGGCACCTCTGGGTCTTTTCCTCAGCCTGGGACTTTCAAGGTCTCTCAGCTTTCACCTGAGATTTTTACTATTTAGCCGAACTTTCGCCAGGGCTGCTTTTCCCCCCCACGGTCTATATTTTGCTTTTTCCAAGCGCAGACCGCTTGAAGGCCCTGGGCGCCCTCTGCTGGCCAAGGCCGTGCAGGGCTGTGGTCATTGTGCAGACGGCCAGGAACAGATTTGTTACCTGGGAGACCAGCAGTGGTCTTGTCATTCAGTGCTTCATTCTCGCCTGTGTGCCTTCCTCTCAGTTTAACGTGGCTCCTCCCTTCCTGCTTCTCCTTCCTCATGAGTTTCATCAGGTTAATCTCTGCAAGGCCTTTTCTGGAAGCTCCCGGGGAAATATTTATGCAAAAGACACCTTAACCCATGTTTCCTGCAATTTGGGGTTACCCAGGAACATCTTTCAGTTGTCCACTGATGGATTTCAGATCTCCCTAAAATCCTAATACTGACTTGGCCAGAAAGCACAGGAGTTGGAGGAGGGGGATTAGGATACTAGTGAGTGTGACTTCCCTCTGCTGCAGTTTTAAAAACATAGACGAAAGTTGATGGATATAGAGAAAACCTCCCACCCTAAGGCAGTAAAGTAAATTAAAGGAAATTTTCCTCCAAGGCCTGGCTACCAAATGTGCTCAGACTGTAGATCAGTGGAGGACACGTCACATGTGGTGGAGCCCCTTCTCCCTGCTGTGACTGTGCCCACCTCAGGGTGAGGACCGCTGGGGTGAGGGAGAGCAGAGTCGCTGTGCATTCGGGTTGTACGAGGCCACAGCCCCTTCTCTCCGCTTGGTGTCTGGGAACCCATGGGCACTGAGGCCTTTATGGGAAGACTTCAGTCTGTGTGTCTTGAGGCAGGGTTTGGGATACTTACATTTCCTGAAATGAGAACTATGGACTCTGGGGCCAGATTACCTAAGACCTCATACCTACCAATTGTGTGGCTTTGACTTGTTAAGTTTCTTTTAAATTAAAGTTTTTATGTACCTGGCGTACAGTCGGTACTAAATAACGTCATTTCCACTTTTCCACTATAGCAGGCAGGGAAACTTCCATGATCCTCATTTTATAGATGAGAAAATTGAGGTTTGTGAACTTTGCCCCTGATTACTCAGGAAGGACACTGTGTGGGGGGCAACAATGGAGGTCAGTGTTCAGGACCATTAACCCCTCATCAAAGTTAGTTTCTCCTACCTACGAAACAAGTGCTTGAGGTCACATGGGGAAGGGGTTCTGACAATCCTACCAATGCCTGCCAACAAACTCACCAGCAGTGTGCATGGCCAGTGTGATCTCTTTCACCAGGCCGGGGAGACGAGCCTGTGTTTCTGTCCATGGCCCTCACCCCAGGGCTCTGCAGTCAGAATCTGGTAGGTACTGACTAGAGCCTGTGGCACCCGTCCATCTCCCTTCACATCTGAGGAAAGGTCTGAGCCCAGCAGCCACCTTGCCGGTCTTATTGTGTGTAGCGTTTCCACTGCCTGGAAAGCTGTCTTCCACATTCCCAGCGCTGTACTGAGCTCCCAGATATGTAGTCTATGTGGCTGCCCAGAGTGACATTGGGCTCGCACAAATTACCATGCTATATGGCAAGAGTGGCTTGGGAACTCACCACAGTGCACACGCATCCCCTGAAGAGAGGCCCAGGCTCTGCTAGACCTGGCTGTAAATTCTATCCTCACTAACCTAGAATCTTATTGCTACTTATTTGTGATTTACACACAATGCTAGCTCAAGAGTCACGGTGAAAATTAAGTATTCAGGTATACGTGGAGCTTTGCTGGAGCCTAGCAAACTAAGGATGCCATGAATAACAGAGATGGCAGTCAGAGTGATGGGGAAGATGATGGGGATGCTGGAGATGTTGGAGGTGATGAGAGCATCACCTTCTCTGGACTGAGCACCCAGGAACATCTCCACTAAAAGTCCATTGGTGATGGACTTTCGATGTGTATAGGGGGTGGTGTGGGCATGCGCAGTAAAGACACAAAGGTGACCCGGCTTGCAGTTTTCCAGCTGCTTCTGGATGGCCCGGAATTTAGGCTTCAAGGCATCATGTATTTTTGGTTTTGACTCTGATTTTCATTTCCAGTTGCTGTGCCAGGTGGCAAAACGAAGGTATAAGCAACCTCCTGCTTTTGTTATCTCCCTCCCTCCCTTCCCTCCTCCATGTCTAGCCTCTAACTAGCATTGCTAACTCTGACCATGAGGCCATCTTATGAGTCAGGATAGATAGGAAAATGCCCTTGGTCCCCTGCTCACCAGCTGGCTGCCACACTTCCTGCTTGCACATTCCCAGTATCAGCAAGCTTCGCGTCTCTCGTGACTGCCTGTTCCATCTTTAGGTCAGCCTATTGTCTGGAATAATGCTGTCTGTGTCCTTTTCCTGCACTCTCTGCTTTCTCTGTCCTACAGATGGATAAACCATATCTATGCAGGATTCCGTGTTCCTGGGTTACACGGAGGTTTGTCTTGTGATACTTTGCAGGCAGGCCTCTATGAAGGCAGGGCAGAGCCAAGAGCACTAGCCTGGGGGGTAAAGACAATGGGCGTGTGTCCAGTCTACTGGTGGTTGTTAAATAATATATCCTGTTTCTCCAGGCCTCAGTTTTGCCCCTTTGTCTGAGCTGAAGTATGCAGCTTTTAAGTTTTCCTTTCTTCAGCTTAGCCTTGCTCCCTTCTTCAAACCCTTCATGCTTTGCTCAGTTCCCTCGCGTCCAGGTTTACCCATGCCATTGCTTATGCAAATGATGGTTCACAGCCAAATATATAGTTTGTAGAGCCTCAGAGGATGTCTTAAACAATTGGCAGTTGATCCCATTAAGTGTTTACAGCAGTCCTGAGATCTAAGCCCCTTTATAGAAACAGAAACTTGCTTCAAAGAGAAAAACAGTAAGTAGCTAGTCAGTGGGTGCTCCAGGCTTGATGCTCAGCCTGCCTGCATTCTACACCCCGTGGTCAGTGTTAGGTGCTCAGAGCTGGGATTCAGCAGCCATTGTAGCAAAGCCCACCCAGCCTGTTCGAACAGTGAACATCCTGCCTCCTTGACCCACTATTGTGGTGCTCCTTTCTTCTGCTCTATAATTTCTTTGCTTTGCCCAACAGGGAGAACAACTTCATCAAGGACTTTCCCCAGCTGGCAGATGGACTATTGGTGATCCCACTGCCTGTGGAAGAGCAATGCCGGGGGGTCCTCTCTGAGCCCCTCCCAGACCTTCAACTGCTCACAGGTAAGACACACCCTTCAGGCCTCTGCCACTAGCCACAGCCATTTCATGTGTGAGCTACAAGAACATGCTAGGATGCTGCAGCCTGGTCAATCTTCTCCTTTGAGAAGGATGGGCTATGAGCAGGGCTCTGCCTTGTCTTGGGCCCCTGCTCGGAACCATGTAGAAAGAGGGGCTTAAGGAAAGTCCACTTGCTGGCCAGGACATGAGAGGCACCTCTGGAGAGCAAGAACAATGTTCCAGCTTTTTTCAGAGAGGTTTGGCCTGTATCCATGCATCAAACCACTTTCTGTTCAAGCAACACTTTTTTCTGACATTTCAACACCTCCAGTAGTTTGTTTTCTTTGGTTATTTAAAAATCATTCAAGAGTTAAATCAGTGGACTCTTAAATCAAGACCTTCTCCAGTTGGATGCATTTGAGTTTTGTGGCTTATTATTTGTATGTGGCCACTAAGCCATTTGTTGGGTAAGTTTTATTTGTCTGAATTTGAGAGTAAGGATCTAGGTTCCAATAAGCCCAATGCCATCTGAGGCTAGACCCTGCTGAAGAGTGCTGTGCTTTTGCCTTCCCATCACCTTGTCATTGTTACAACCAAACCTTCAGGCTCTCCTGAAGTTCCAGAGTTTTATGTCTCAGCCCAGGGTATTTTTCTTCTCTTTCTTGTCTTATCCCAGCTTTTCTGCCACCTTCTTTTTGGGAAGGGGTGGGATTGATTTTTTTCTAAGATAAGTGGACATGGACTCTATTTTGGTGATAACTAACCAGATTGGCCACCCTCAAGAATGATTGAATCTTCTCGATTAGAGAAAGATTGTCTCACAGAAATGATCCTGCAATGTGACAGACACCCCCATCACTTGTAAGCTCTGAGTGGCCAGGAGCAAAAAATCTAACCACCATGAGCCTTTTCTGTAACTGGCATAAATAGAGGAGGCTCCCACATGGGTTGACGGTGTCCTTGAGAGGCAAGGGCATTTCTGTTTTTCAGCCCACATGATCCTGCAAGAATGTTACTGTTCTGCTTTCACATGGCTAAACTGCTATAAACTCCTCCAAGGTTACATGGTTAGTGTTTAGATTATCATCAAGGATTAAACCTAATTAGTCTGGATTCCAAAGTGGATGCCTTATCCATTGTCTTATACCAACACCCAGACTTGCCCCACTTCAAAACAGATGCAGATCAAATGGACCCATAGATGAACTTTCTCTGCAAAGGGCTTTAAAGACTTCTGTGCCTTCCTTAACTTCCCCTTCCTAAGATCATAGATATTCTGGGTGACACGGAGTATTGTGGTTGAATTCTCTCTGTTGATTGGGCATCAGGTCTGCAATAGCCTTCTTAAGAGTCATGCCTCTTTGGAAAACCCCAGTAAGAAAAGCTTCCCATCCACAAGAGCTCACATTTCTTTACATGGTCTGCTAGGAGTGTTCTTTAAAGACCCCAACCCATCATTGATTGTTGTGTCTCCTTGGACAGCTTCCATCTTTGCAACATGGACATAACATTTATTTTTTTCTAAAATATGGTAAGGAGTGAATATCATGAGTATAAGAAGTTTTGTTTACTATGGTTCCTGAGTAATTGTGCATATTGTTTTAACCGTATATATTAGCTCAGGGATATTTCAAAGTTTTCCAGTAAAGGAAATGCTAAAATTCAAGGGATATGTTTTTTTTTTTCTCTTAGATTTAAAGGCTGCAGTAGTGACTTAGTAGCTAAGATCCCTGACTGCTCTTGCTTCCCAGCTCCCTACATGGTGGTTCACAACCATCTATAATTCCAGTCTCAGATCACCCAGCATCCTCCTCCAGCACTCATAGGCACTGTACACATGTGGTGCACAGACAAAACACCCATATGCATAAAATAAGAATAAATTTTTAAAATAGAATTACCAAGACAAATTAATCTTCTCTCCCAGAGTTTCATCTCCTTTCATCAAGGGAGGAAAGGCACAGAGGGATGTGGTGGGTAG
>NC_022016.1:4736950-4739499 GCF_000317375.1 Microtus ochrogaster
GTGGGAACCAGGGTCGTTTCATCCCTATTAGGAAGCTGTAATGACTAAACTTAATGCTCAGGTTCAATCTGGACTCTGCAGGAGAACTTCAAATAATACAGCCATGGCCCCAATGTCAAGAACCTAACATATTACAGAACCGTACATTCCAGGTGTGAATCCTAGCTAAGGCAGGGCCAACAGTAACTGAAGGGTGGGATAATGGCCACTTATAAGGGAGACCCAGGGATAGAATGAGGAGCCGTGAAGATGGTTTCATAAGTTGTTCCAAAAGCAGAAGGTACCTCCCCCTTTGAATACCACGTCACAGAAGGAAAGGATCCTTTGAGAGCACACATCAGAAGGTTCAGCTTTCTCCTGTCAAAAATGGGGCTCCCTTGTTGATTACTCCTTCCCAGCAACAATACCTGTGAACATGGCTACGCAGTAGTGGATGGGAGAGGCAGTAGAGTCTACTTGCTCTTTGGTGTCTAGGACTCCCGTAGGAGACGAATTTCTCAGCTCCAAATCAGGCGCAGAGTCTTCTTTTTCCTTCTTCCATCCCCTCTCTCCTTCCTCTCAGAATCACATAAAAAGAATAGGCAAGACAGAGCAGATAAACAGAAAAGACATATTTATAGCTCAAAGTTCTCACTCCAATGGACATGTCTTAGGGGATCATGAATATTTTACTTGAAAATGAAAGCATCTAAAATTATATTATTTCTAAAAAGGCTAAAGAGGAAGAAAGAAAAAACAGTTGACAGTAATGGACAACTTTAATACTACAGAAATGTCCAGGAAGAAATCATTTGTTCCAATGAGATTCTCATTTTAATATCCGTATCAAATATCTTTAAGTGCCTCCTCACCAGGGGACGAGGGAAAGGGATAGGAAATGTGCCTGCTATTTGCAGAGGTGCAAGAAAGCACAGATACATAACAACAATAATAACTGCTAACGTGACTAGCATTTATTTTTAATGCATTTTTTTCATGATTATAAAGAAAAGAGGATGCAAAGCTTTGGGTGGAAATTTCAGAATGGAGATAGATACAAATCAGGAAGTAGGATTTTTTAAATTGTATTTGCTGCCCGGTGTTAACTGCTTGCCTAAATGTTTGTTGTGTTTCTTCTTTGTTTACATTTTGTCTTGACAATGCCTGTGATTTCTGAAATGCATTCTATGAAACAAACATTCTTAATTTTCCCTCTTTATAAAAGAGGCTCTGTGAGCAACACCACCTTCACAGAGACTTACAGTATATTTTAATTGCTGTAATATGCTGAGAATTAAAAAGCTGAGTTTGTTTAGCCAGTATTTCTCATGTATTTGAATTAGGGAAATGTATGTAGGTATATAGGTTTGTCACACAGTGCTTATAAACATCCATGTTAACAACCAAAGGTCTACAGCAGGGTCAGCAAACAGAAAGGGATGGGAAAGACAATCATAGGGATTTTTCAAGTGTTTTCTGCTGTAACATTTAGCTCTGCTACTTAGTGCCAAATTTGCTGCCAAGACTGTGAAACAAATGGGTTGAAAAATATGGTCCTGACCCTGTTCCTACAAGCATAGAATTTCTAGTCTCTAAAAGAGCTTTCTTTTACCACATTCAAGTCCCACACTATGCCTGTGAGATAAGAGAAGCACAGAGAGTTGTAATACCAGATGGAAAATCTGAGATAATGCAATGTCTAATGTCCATGACAAGTTGCAGATGCACTTATGTAGGTGGGATATAAGTTTGACCTTTTGCAGGTAAGGTAGAGGAAGGACATTGAGAGCCCAAGGAAAACCCAGAGATGTGGCTGAGGAGCACCGTAGTGGAGAATGGCTGGTGTCATTGGTTCTAGCAAAGCAACAGTCAGGGCCCAGACCAAGCTTCTCCTCCCTTTAAAGAGGTGGGCAGAGCCCAGGACTGCAGTGTGTGCATTGAGGTAACCACTCTGAACTCTGAGCTCAAACTCCATCTTATTTCTGCCTCTAGGAGACATCAGGTATGACGAAGCCATGGGTTACCCCATGGTGCAGCAGTGGCGTGTCCGGAGCAACCTGTACCGTGTGAAGCTGAGCACCATCACGCTGTCAGCAGGTGAGGACTACCATTCATCTGGCAACCGAAGGACTCATGGGCCCTCCATACATGATCTCAAGACTTAGCCCTTGCTGGATGGATGCTGTAAGAATGGAGGAGCATCTAGGTAGAACAGCGCAGCAGGCAGTGCCATCAGCACCCTGCAGTAGGGACAACACAATAATGGGACAGTGTGACACAGAAGGGGCTTCCTAGAGGAGGAAGTGTCTGAGAAGAGTGAAGAAGTACGATAACAGGGAGAGAAGAAACAGTCGCCTAAGCGATGTTTGTGTTCTGGAAGTATTTCTGGCTTGTGATTGCTTCCTCCCTCCTCAGTTCTCTCTCTATCCCCTTCCTTGCCCATCTGCAGCCAGCAATAGCTTGTAGCTCCACTCTGCACCACCACGTACACACACACCACCATGTCCACACACACCACATGTCCACACACACCACCATACACACACACACCACCACGTACACACACACCA
>NC_022016.1:4740030-4770596 GCF_000317375.1 Microtus ochrogaster
ACACACCACATGTACACACACACCACCACCACGTACACACGCACCACCATGTACACACGCACCACCACATACACACACACCACCATGTACACACACACCACCATACACACACACCACGTACACACACACCACCATGTACACACACACACCAAGTACACACACACACCACCATGTACACACGCGCACCACGTATACACACACACCACCATATACACATGCACCACCATGTACACACACACCACATGTCCACACACACCACCACATACACACACCACCATACACACACACCACCACGTACACACACAACCATACACACACACACCACCACGTACACACGCACCACCATGTACACACACACCACCATGTACACACACACCACATGTACACACACACACCACATGTACACACACACACCACATGTACACACACACCACATGTACACACACACCACCACCACGTACACATGCACCACCATGTACACACGCACCACCACGTACACACACACCACCACGTACACACACACCACCACATACACACACACCACATGTACACACACACCACCATGTACACACACACCACCACGTACACACATACCACCATGTACACACACACACCACGTACACACACACCACCATGTACACACGCACCACCACATACACACACCACCATACACACAGCACCACGTACACACACACCACCATACACACACACACCACCACGTACGCATGCACCACCATGTACACACACACACCACATGTACACACACCACCACCATGTACACACGCACCACCACGTACACACGCACCACCACATACACATGCACCACCATGTACACACGCACCACCACATACACACACCACCATACACACACACCACCATGTATACATGCACTACCACGTACACACATACACACACACCACATGTACACACACACCACCACGTACACACGCACCACCATGTACACACATACACACACACCACATGTACACACACACCACCACGTAGACACGCACCACCATGTACACACATACACACACACCACATGTACACACGTACCACCACGTACACACGCACCACATATACACATGCACCACATATACACACGCACCACCACATACACACGCACCACTATATACACACGCACGACCTATTCTTTATGTGAGCCCTGACTTCCAGTAGGCAAGGTGCTCTGTAGCTTTTGAGATGGGGCATGTTTGTTTGTAGCTTTGCACTTGCTGTGCCTCCCGCCTAGCTCTCCCTGCCTGAAGTGTGCACACTAAACTCTTGGCACCTCCTCCACTCTTCATTCTTCAATAAACAAATCAAGTAATTTCAGGTGTTGGAATACCTCCAGGAAAGTACTAACATCTACTTGATTCATGTCTAAATTATGTCTATCTAGCCCTCTGACCGGAGAACTGGGGCTAAGAATGATCTGTTTATCCCGATATCTCCAGAAACTAACAGAGAATCAGCACATTGTTGGTGTCCACATTTGATGGACGAATAAGATAAATAAATGAAAACTGGAGAATAAGGTATTGAACAAAAATCCCTGGGAAGAAGAAACCTGGCCTGGGGTTGTCTACTCTGGTTCTGGAAGCCGTCACCAGCTTGTTGTCAGTGTGTCCCCTAATTATCTCTTGAGTTCTTGTTGTCAGTGTGTCCCCTAATTATCTCTTGAGTTCTTCTCTTTCATTCCTTTTTCTCAGTTCCGTCTTGTTCATCAGCAAAATGGAGCTCTTTCATCCGGGGCAGGGAGGGCCTAACCCTCCGGGAAGTGCACACAGTGATTGTTGCTGACATCTGTCAAGCACGTTATAACGTTTCTTGTCTGTGGCTTGCAGCAGTTCTACAAGGAAAGTAATAATTTAGCCTATCTGTCATCATATAAAGGAACTGGAGATCAAAGAGGTTAAGCAACCAAGCCAAGGTCACAGAGCTAGTAAGCAGCAGAAGGGAAAAGGGAGCCAGGATTCAATTGCATTTTTGTCTGCCTGGCTGAAGAGCCATAGGGCATCTCCGAGGCACTGTCTTTATTACTTAACAGAAACCATCTCATTATTAATCCTGCTGTATAATTACCCAGTTGCACGAGTTAACAGGTTGACAGAAAGAGAGTGTTCTAATCAAGCACCCTTTCTTTGAGCCCTATTTCTGTTTCCCCACCACCCCCTCACCCTGCACTTGTGAATATAACTGCGATGTTCCTGTTAGGACTACAAAGGTGTACCTGCTTTAATTAATCAGTAATGATGTTCCTGGAAGCTCCTTGTAAATCAAATGGTGGCAAATTGGAGCTCATTTTCGACATTGGAGAGGTGCTTGCTCTTTGATGTGTCATTGGTGTTCTTATAATAACTGTGGCTGGTTGTTTGCTGTGTGCCATGAGTTGCGGAGTGCGTGACTGGGGTGGGTATAAGAGGGCATTTAAGGATTTCGTACATAGGAAATTTTAGAGGAAGCATAAATGATATCCGGGAGAATGAATGGTGAAAACAGCCTGGGACATTTGTCTGGACTTCACTTGTACTGTCAGCACAAGTCTACCTACAGTATGCTCCAGATTCCCCCAGTTGATGGGAGAAATGGGGTGAGCATTCACAACAAGTGCAAGCATTCTGAAGGATTCAGCCTTCAAGGCAGATGGGGAACTCAGAGAACCTTTCCCTATATTTGCTTTTCCCTAAGCACCCTAAGTTTGAAAATCAGAGCAGCAGAGATTTGGGGTGGCATTACTTTGTCTGGAATGCTCCAACGAGTTCCCTGTACTAAAGCTGAGCTGGAGGCTTTGGAGCTGAATGGTGAAGGAACCAGTCTCCCATTGCAGGAAGACCCTGGAGGAACAGGAAGTGGAGGGGAGTGGGAATAGCAGTCCTGAGACATGGCTCTGGAGGCCTTGTGCTAGGTATAGCAGGGTACTGAGACAGCGCAGCAGGCAGCGAGAAAACTCCATGGCAACAGAAAACAATCAACTGTCTCAGGAAATAAGGGCAAAAGTGGACAGGGAGGTGATGGAGCAAGAAGCACAAGCACGTACGGAATCTCTACTGAGCTGGGACAAATGGAGCTCCAGGACGCCAGCCAATCCACTTGAAGTAACAGCAAAAGAGTGTTTGTGTGCAGCTCTTTTAGATAGAGGGCTAAGATATGTCGCTCACAGTCTTTCAGCTTTGGCTTCTCATCAGGTTAATGGGGGTGTGGTGGTCAACATGGCAGTATTTGAATTAAGGAAGTGGAAACCACTAGTGGTCTACCTGCATGCATCAGCTGTGCAGCAAGCAGGCATCAGCTCTAACTTCCACTTGTGACCTTAAGGTCATCGTCATGTATGTTGGCCAGTCATTCTTTTCTGGCAAGTCCCCTATGCCGCAGCGTCCAGCAGTGCGAGCCAGTCCTTGCTGTGAGCGAATGAGTTGCCAGGTGCTGCTGTGATGAGGACAAAGGCCATGAACTGACTGGAAGGGATCCTCACCTGGATATTATTTTTTGGCTGCCAACTTCTGAAGTCTAACTGCTCACACACGCTGCTCTCCCTCCAGGCTTCACCAATGTCCTAAAGATTCTGACCAAAGAGAGCAGTCGGGATGAGCTGCTGTCCTTCATCCAGCACTACGGCTCCCACTACATCGCAGAGGCCTTGTACGGTTCTGAGCTCACTTGCATCATCCACTTCCCCAGCAAGAAGGTCCAGCAGCAGCTGTGGCTCCAGTATCAGAAAGGTAAGCCTGGGAGTGGGCTCGTTGGCAGTGACTGCCAAGTATGGTGAAGGGGGAACCACAGAGCCTCGCCAGATATACATCCTGTTTCTCCTACTGTAAGCTGTGCGGCCTTTGGCAGTTCCCGGACCTCCTCTGAGCCTCGCTTTACCTTGGTCAGGGTGAGGAAACATTCTTTCTTAAGATTCTTTCAGCCAGGTATTTAAACTCTTTTATTATACTGTAGGCTTTTTTAAACCAAGCCTTCCCTTGAAAAAGCTGCCAGAGAAACAGGCAGAGGATAGGGAATGATGTCTCTATGTTGCCTTCTCTTTGGGCTTTGTGGGAGAAGGCAGGAAAAACTTTCGATTGTTCAAGTCTGGGGCACAAGTGTCCCCCACAGAGGGATTGCTATCCTCGTGAAGGGTCACCACATCTTAAATTCCTCTGCTTCTCAGCTGTCAGAAGATTTTGAACTTCTGTAGTCTAAGGTGGTCTAGTGCAGAAGACTAGTCACTGCCATTGAGCTCAGGAAAATCATTCCCATATGTCATCAGTGTCCCCTTCCTGTGAAATGTGTACTTGGATAACTATTCCTATCTACCTAGCACTTGTAATGGGGAAATGACTTACACACTAGCATTTTACAACGTTGGAAATATCACATGTATGTAATGGTATATTGATTATACTTTGTCATATGTATCTGTGTGTGTCACATGGGTGTTTACATGGGTATATATGTGGGCATGTGTAAATGTACATTCATGTGTGAAGTCCAGAGACTGACATCTGAAGTTTACCTCAATCACTCCCTACCTTTCCATCGAAGCAGCAGCTCCCAGCGAGCCCAGGTTCGCTTATCCAGCTAATCTAGCTAGCTAACTTACCTGGGCACCCCCGTCTCTACCCTCCTTGTGCTGGATTAGAAGCAGCTGGCTATGACTGCCCAGCATTTATATGGTGCTTGGGATTCAAACCTTGGTCTTCATGCTTTCTTCTTGTACAACACTTTAACCACTATGGTATCACCCAGGCAGCATATATACATATCAATATGTCACTGTACTTGAGAAGTAGACTCTCCGACTTGAGAAACCCAGTCTCAGACATAAGGACCTAAGTGCCCATGGAGACACTGCTGCTGAATAGTAGGGCCCGTGTTGGAAGTCACAGTTCTAACTGGCTGGTTACAAAAACTATTTTCTTTCAGTTTTTCCTTTCCTTCTTTCCTTCCTTCCTTCCTTCCTTCCTTCCTTCCTTCCTCCCTCCCTCCCTCCATTCCTCCCCCCCTCTCTTCCTCTCTCTCTCTTTCCCTCTCTCTCTACCTCCTCCTCTCTCTTTCTTCTCTGATACATTAAAGTGCTTTCTGTTATAGTTAATACCATTGATTGTTGGATATTGTGAGGATTGCTAATACAAACCTGCCCACACCTTCTCCACAGGCTCTGTATCCTAATTCCAGGAAACCCATAAGTCATAACCACAGACCACAGAACACCAGCCTTGGAGTTCTCATGGAACTCAGCTCTCCAGTTTCCACTGGAGAAATTAAGGCTCAATGAGACAGGAAAGATTCATCACACAGCCCCATGTGTCAGGGCCAAGGCAAAGCGAAGCTGCGTCATGTCATCTTTCAGTGCTCGCCAGCTGCTGACTATGCCTGGGGAGAGGGAACCCCTGAATGTACCTTGGCCAGATCTGTAGCCTTTCGTTCTGCCTCTAGGGGTTTTGTATCCCCAGCTCTGTGTGCACCGCTGCCTGCTTCCTGTGTGCAACTGAGTGGGGCATGAGTGGTTTATAGGCTCAGAGGACATAATTGAGTTGTCAGGGAATAGCTCGGTTTTATAGCTGTGACAATGACAGTCTTTAAGGAAGTGCATTAAATCAATAGAAGTCTCATTGTGCCACCCTATAAATAATGGGACACATCATTAAGCAAGGCCATAAGCTTCAGGACTTTGAAGTAATACAATTAGGTTATGTTTATAAAAACTCTCTCTCACTGTGGCCACTGAACTAATTTACTTCCTGCCACATTCAGGGTCTGGGACACTACTGTGATGCTAAATGTCATCCCATCTCTATTCTTGGTTGCTTTCAGGGCTTAGACTTCTTTGATGAAGAACATCTCATTCTTTGTAATAGAAACGGAATCTATCACAAGAAAGATAAGAGAGGGAAGAGGGTAGAAAAGGCTGACACAGCAACTGGAGGCCCCAGCCCATGTCCAGGACTGAATGTCTGGTGCTGTAGCTTGGCATCTCCGGGCATCCATTCTGCTGAAACTTTTCTTCTGTATTTGTTCCAAGAAGAACATGCAGATACTCGGAAGCCAAGATAACTGTTTCCTGTGTTTCTTTCTCTATCTCTACATGCTACAGCATATCAGAAGTCTTGAGTTAGCTTATTTTTTGATAATAGGGAATAATACAGGAGACTGGAAGGTTAAAAGCAAGAAAAAAAGACACTGGAAACCCTTTGGATTCAGAGATAATTGATAAGATTTCTCTTCCAAGGCACCAGTAACATAACATTGTCTTCTAAACACCAGGGCTTGGGGTCAGGTAGGTATGGACTTTGTGGCAGATAACTGGGAGCAGAGCATGTGGGAAAAGGCACTTGGGCAGCGACAAAGTGGTGCATATCTGGACTCCTTCTTCTTCTTCTATACCCACTGCTTAGTAGCTTCCAAGTTTTCAGATTCCTCATGCTAAAGAAGAGATAGTAATTCCCTTTCGTAACTTTTAGGCAAATGAGATGAAATAACACAGGTAAAATTGCCAAAACTCAGCGGGTGCAGGAAAAACAGTAGCTTGAAATAAAGTGAAAACTATAAACATCAGCTAAAGATCTGAGACCTGGCCACAGCCCTTCCTAATGTGTGACCTCAACCTCTGCTTTGCCCTGTGAACTACATGTGCCATTGGAAGAGGGAGGCGTTTCTGAATGTATTTTCAATTCAGCAGGAGTGCATAGCTTCTCCCAGACTAGAAAGACTAGGGAAAAGATCAAATAAGACACTTGAAAAACAATCATGAACATTTCTATAGCTCTCTACAATTGATGGGTCACCACCCTCTTATCCTACCATATTTTTCATGAAGCAAAGAAGAAATAAGCATACACACCTTCCTTTGCAGAATGGAGAAGAGGTAGTGGGCTCTCCTGTACCACATATTCATCAGTGGGGGCACTGAGGGCTGCATCCCCACCTGAGCTGAGAGCTATCTTCCCTGAACTCAGAATCTCCAGACATTGGAATAAATGTCCCTGCCCTTTTCAGGCCTATGGGTCTTATTTGTTAATTCTACACATTTGAAGAGTGGCCACTGAGAAAAAGAATTCAGCTTAGTTAGCAGTGCCTCCCGTAGAAACAAAAGGGGGCCTGTGAATTTTCTTCTCTGCAATAAGGAAAAGTAAAAGCCAGAATAATATCTCCTGGGCACACCAAAGGTGAGTGAAAAGATCGAGAAGAGCCTGAAGGACTAGACAAATCAGTACAGTGGTATCTAAGCTAACCCGCATCCAGAAAAAGGTAGGCTTGAAAGGCAAGTCAGTATCTGAAGTCATCCCCAGAAGCTAGGAATCCTCAGCAAGGTTAGCATGCAAACTGCTCAGTCTGTCAGGTTCCATTAACCATCGCTGTGCCAAATGCCTTTCTTTAAGCCCATGTGACATCCTGAGTGTCTTGTGTCAGAAGTATACTTACAAAACATGTTGTGGCATCTATCCCCACCCCCAATGGGACTTTATTTCTTTGCCTGCCCTGATATCTGCACCCTCTACTTATCTGTGACCTTGCTATTGAGTCTTCAGTTATGATTGTATGTTTATAAATTCATTCATGAGTAATATTTGGGAATAAAACAAAGTTTCATAGTCAGCTGGGCACCCATTAAAATCTCAGGCATACACTTGGCCACTTGTGTGATCATTAGCAAGTTGATTCCCTCTCAGTTTCCATATTTGCAAGCAGAGTAGCTGTGTAGTCTGTATAAGAAAATAGGTCTATGAAGAGATGTGTCTAGCGCCGAGCCGGAGCTCATCCAGATGCTCGCCACTCCCCACTTAGAGTACAGCCTTCCCGGGTGTGTATTCAGAGCTGTGAACTGGGGTGTTGAAGAGATGTAACTGAGACTTCACTACCACCACTTGTCAGCTGATATAGGATCAGGAATGGTTCTGATTGGTCTAGAGTGGGGAGTGACCTACCTGGTGAGTTCAACTTCAGTATTAGAACTTGCTGTGGAAATGGGCCAGAGAGGAATCAACCAGGGCTTGTGACTTTCTACTATGTACTAGACTGATGGATACATAAATTACCAGTCTCATGGGATGGTTTATGGTCATCTTTTATTTTGTACAGATAATGACATTATAAAGGATGGATATGAATATGGGATATAATTGTTGAACCTCTGTGAATGAACAGAGAGAAGGAAAAGGAGGAGGAAGAAAAGAAGGAGAGACAAAAGTAAACCCAAGTCTAAAGAAATAGAGAAAGTCTAGAAGCAACTCTTGAGTAGGGCTTTTCTGAGCATAAGGCCTCCAAGACCTTTGTCCCCTCTGAAAGGACAATCTGTTCACATATGCAGTTTTTGAATTTTCTTGAATTCATAGTTTAGAGAGCTGTCCCCAGAGATAAACACCCATTTTAAAGGTGTTTTAGCTCTACTGTAATTTTCCGGGCAAATTCTAAGGAATTCATTTCCATCTGAATTACCATGTACTTCTGAATGCCAACTGAAATATTCCTGGGCTACTTTTTGGGAAAGTCTTTGGCTGTTTGAAAGTCAGATGCAGGCATCAGGCTGTGGGGAGGGGCATACCAAGATGTAGTTAAATGTCACTTCCTCTTGTGCTGACGAGGTGTGGCCAAGAGCTGTTGTGAACTAGAGAAGTCTCCAGAGCTATTTCCTGAGGGAACTTTCTTCAAAGACAGCAAGGAGATGTGAAAGGGCTCGGGATCTGAGACCTCAGGGTGCCAGCTGACTTCCCCAGTGATTTCATAACCTGGGGCCATTTTTCCTTCTCTTCTTGCCTGACCTTTCTGTAACATTTGACAGTCTACTCCCTCCAGCTTGATGCATTTCTGTGCTGTGTGCATGAAACCAGATCTTTTCATGTTCCTCTTCCGCCCTCTTCATCTTCCTTTGCAGGCATATCCTACTCTGCTAAGCCAGTAAGGCCGAACAGGAGGCATGTCCTTTTGGTCCCTTTTTCTGTACTATCTATCTCTGTGTCAATCAATCTATTACGTTCTTTGTTGTCATCCCTACACTATGGCCTCACCCTCTCCCTGACTTCTATCTCCTTATCCAAGCCCCCCTCTGAGGATTGCTATCCTGCTTGTTCTCCCGCAGCACACATGCAACTCCATACAACCCCGGGCTGTCCTAGACTTCTAGTGAAAAGTGCCCTTACTCCTTTAGAGGCAGAGCCAGGGCCCAAGAAACTTCAGCACCTCTCTTTCCCTTAATTATCTAGCCCATTTCCGAACCATCCCAAGTTCCATCAACTTGCATTTCCACGTAGCTCCTGGACGCTCTCACTGTTGCTACTCTAATCTTGCCTTCATACCCTATGCCACCATCACAGCTTGTCTGAGTTGGCGTCTTTGTCTCCCACCTGAAGCTATTCTCGCCCTACATTAGCCCACACTACACAACAGTACTAATGAGATAAATGACATCCAGGCTTCTCTGGAGAAACAGTACCAGCAGACTGAAAATACACACAGGCAAGAAAGAGATGTATTAAGAGTTATAGCCATAGGTACATTTGATGAACTGGTTTATGCGGTTACTACAGAGCTCCAACACCTGGAGAAGGTAGATTGGAGACCCTGGCAAACTGATGACTTACGTCTAGGCTGCTGGTATTAGCTGTAGTCTGGAGGCTTCCAGTTTAACCCTAAAGAAGAACCAGTATTTACATGAGGATGTGAGAGCAGAACAGGCCAGCATCAAGCTTACTGCAGTCCACTAAGAAGCATTCATGCTTCCAGCCCATCTGTCAGCCTGACCATTCTGCTGAGGCCTTTTGATGGCTTAGATGAGGCTGACTCACATTAGAGAGGTCACTCTGCTTCACATGGTCCAATGGTTTAAATAGGAACCTCATCCAAAGTCACTCTCTCATATGTCCCCAGGATGTTTGACCAGACATCTAAGCTCCGGTGGCTCCATCAATTTGCCACATCAATGCAATCATCACAGATCAAATGGGAGGGCTTATTATGTTGTTCATTGAGTTCAAACTCCTGGAGGTCTTGTTGCACTGGGGATAAGTTCTAAACATATTCCCATGGCCTGAAGGCCCTATAGGTTCCATCTGTCTCCATCCAACCACTTCAGCACCATATGTCCCTGTGTTCCCTACCCTTCGGATCCTGGAAAAATCTGTGGTCCTTCTGAAACTTAGCCTTCCTCTGGGTTTTGACCTTTATGGTCTTTATAGTCACTTTAGATCACTCAACTCAAATGCCATTTCTCAAGAGATCTTTCAAGAAGAACCGGGCAGTTAAGCATCTCCATTACATTCTCATTGAAGGACAGTAGATATAACCAACCTCAGTAATAACTTCACAGTCATAGTTTGTGTTTATCTCTGTTACCCTACTGGAAGATCCTTGAAGGCAGAGATCTTCGGCTTGGTAAACATTTGTAGCATCACGCTTAACCTTTGATTGGCATGCAAATGCCATTCAGCAATGTTTACTGAAGAACGAATGAAGAAATAAGCCTGGGAGAGTCATGCATATCTTACCATCTTAGCCTAAGTGTTGTCTCTTTTTGGATTTTATTGGGGAAGAAGGTGACTAGCTTCCTGCAGTCCCGGAGAGTGTCTGCTTCAGGGACACTAAAGGCTTCTGAAGCACAGAAGCGCTTTGTGGAAGACCTCAGAGTACCAATTTGGGTTTAGATACTGAGTCCAGTGAAGGGCTGGTTCCTTCATTGCCAAGGGGCGTGAACTTGGGGCCCTACCTCATTTCCCTCAACTGTAGCACGGGTTAAAATGCTCAGGATGGAACACAATCATTTTTACTAGGGACCAGCACAGGTTTGGGAGCTGGCCAAATATCCCTTTCCTGTTGCCTTTTATCCTGGCTTCTGTGCAGAAGATTATGGGGTCTATCTAGCAGTGAGGTAGTGTTATCTTATATCCAGTAGGGAGAGACTGGGGGAGGTTAAACATAGCCGGACGCCTCTGTGCGGCACAGCAGAGGAGAGAGCCAACTTGCTTCTTCTCAGAGCCATGCAAAAAGACGATACAGGATGCAGTTCATTAAACACAAATAGGCCCATGAGATTGCTGTTTCCACAAGATGAAATTACCAAAAAAAGCATTTGTTCCCCGTTTTAGACTGAGTCCATCTGGAACGGAACACCCTAGTCTTTTTCCTATGGGTGTATGCCGAGAATAATAATCCTCTCCGTGCGTTCAGCATGGTGTGTCTTAGAAGGCGCTTTCACATACATCACTTCGCCCAATTTATTCTCCAGAACATGTCTGTGGGGCAGGCATTGTTACCTGCATTTCACACTGGAGGAATCCAAGGCTCTGAAGGGTGAGGTGACTTGTCAAGCGTTCCCAACAGGGAGATTGGCAGAGCAGAGATTTGAACCCAGGCTGCTATAATCACATCGGTGTCCATCCACTGATATCCCAGCAGCCTCAGAGAGCTCTTTAGATGGTAGCATCAACCCCAAGGGAACCTTTGTTCTCTTGTTCCGTTTCTGTTACGTCAGTTGAAAGAAGGGAAGAGGACTGAGGCTGAGGATTTGGCTCTCAGCCTGAGCAGAGGCAGAAGTAATCTCCTCAGCTCTTCTCGGTACAAAGTGCTTCCATACCCTAGTGCAAGGGCAGCACCATAAGGTAAAGAAAAACAAGCAAACCACCACAACAACAAAAACAATAACCAGACTGTAAAAGGTCAGAGTGAGAAGAGACACCAGAAGTAATCAAGCCAGGCCTGCAATTCTCTCAGGACCATTACCACTGGATGGTAGTGAGAGCTTGGAGTACCGTGTTGAAAGAGATTCGGGGCTGGGACCATCTCAGTAGTGAAGAGATTTCTTAGCAATGTCTGCCAGGGGCTGAGACAAGAAAATACTGGCTCACGTGTGAGGGGATTCCCTGTCTCTTGTATGCTAATTAGCCATCCCCAGTCTTCGCGTGGGAAAGTTGAGGTCAATTTATGCAGCATTATTACCCACAGCCAAAAGGGAAAAGCAATGAACTAGAACTGTTTTTTGTCTTAACTGCTCTAGAAATTTAGAATAAATTCAGACTTCTGGTTGCTAAAACCTCATACATATTCATCAATGTCAGTCATTTGCAGGCAGACTGTTTATAGCCTTATATAATATAGTGTGTGTTTGTGTGTGTGTGTGTGTGTGTGTGTACGTGTGTATTTGCACACATAAGCAAACATAGGGTATACTAAACCTGAAACTGAGGATTCATGGGGACTCACCTAAGTGAACAGTCCTTGGTGGGAATAATAAGAGACTGGCACAGTGGTAAGCTAGTTGTCATGATTACATTTAAGCTGAACACATCACACTGATTCTGTCATAGAACCAGGCATGGGATGCAGGACTAAGGGGATAGGGTTGTTAGAAAAGACATCTCTCCATCAGCAGGACTGGACCAGGAAGATGATGTTTCCTTGGACACAGTTACAGGTTTCTATTCTAGAGTCTTTGCTTTCTTGGTGAGAGCAAATGATCTGGATAGAGGACACACCAACTGGAGCTTCTGCCTTTGGCCAAGGTCAACCTGGGCAGGGCCCTGCTGACAGTCGGAGGATGCTCAGAACACTTCCACTTTTCTCTCCGCCCCAGGTGACAGTTTTTCTTCTTAATTGCCCAGCTTTCTGTAGTAGTGCTTTGACTTCCTAGTATACACCAAGTTCTTTGTGACAGCTAGGAATAAGAAACAAGGTAGGTTGCAGGTGTTTCTCCCAAGAGGCTCATAGTCAAACAGAGAAAGGTAACATCCAGAATGTCCAAATTTTTAAATTCTATTATTTTTACCTTAAAATTTTGTTAGATTATAATTACAATATTCCCCCTGTTAAACCCTTCCATATGTCCCTCCTTGCTATCTTTTAATAAATGCTATGATAGGGGAGACCAACGTATGAGTAAAGACATATAGGTTGGGGAGCAGAGGTACAAGGCTAAGAGATGGATCCCTGAATCTCCAAATGTCTTTGGAGAGTTTCTTTAGGTGTGTAACAGAGCGCTGGGGGTGGGTGAGTAAGTGGGAATTTGCCATTAAGAAACTGCAGAGGTTGGAGATTCTAGGCAAGGTTACACGTGAGGAAAGACCTGACACATTAGAATACTGTTTACTCATTCTGGAACAGCTGAGATGAATAGCCACTGGATCTCCTTATAGAACTTTGGATGTTGCTATTGAGAAGCTCTCATACTTCCATGCTGAGAAATTCCACAAACAGAAAGGACTGAATCACCAAATGCAAATGAAGTACAAATAACAGGCCAATAGGGAAGTACCAAGTCATGACTGTGAAAGCATCTTGATCTCACATGGAGGTCCTGAAGATGGCATGAGACCCTGCGATTACTAACTGGTCCAGTGTAGGAATTCAGCATGTGTCCTACTCAATAAATCATGCGTATACACACACACACACACACACACACACACACACACAAACACACACACACACAAACACACACACACACACACACACACCAGGCAATTCCCTTATCCCATTGTTTGATGTGTGACTTGGATCAAGGCTTTTTTGTGTTCTGAGCTTCAATTTTTCTAATCTTTAAAGTCAGACCAGTAACAGTTGTGCTGCAATATTGTTATGAGAATGATGCTTCAACCAAACAATGTTTATGAAATGACTACCATTGCATCTGACATACAATAAATGCCAGGAAATGTTCATTATTATTTTCATTTATTATCAAGATATAATTAATCCAGTGATGATCATTCATATTATTAGTTTTCCCAAGCAAAAGGCATAATGGTGTAGCTCTTTCTATTCCCGACTACAGTAGTAAAAGATCTGCCCCCTCTTCTCACTGTACTTCCCAAGACATGGGTGCTTGTCCCTAGTTGATCTGAGGCTTTTAAAGATGAGCTCTCTGCATGAACCTGGAGGTGGGAAGAGAAGAAAGCAATGCTGTCAGACAATATAGGCTGGAGGCAAAGTGGGGTGTGGGGACTGTGTTATATTGTTCAAGAAGAATATAAATGTAGGGGAGAGAGAGTCTGCGTGTGTGTCTATGGGTCTGTGTGCATGTACATTGTAGTAATAGGAGTGGTGGGGCGGCATCCCCAGCACCCCGGCTGCCTGGCTAGCTTATGCCCCGAAATAACAACACACAAATTGTATTCATTTAAACACTGATTGGCCCATTAGCTCTAGCCCTTACTGGCTAATTCTGATATCCCGATCAACCCATCTCTAATAAACTTGTGTAGCACCGGTCTTACCAGGAAGGGTTCAGCATGTCTGACCTGGCAGCTTGCTTCATCGTGTCTGCTTCAGAGAGCAGAGCTATCTCGTCTGCCTGGGAGAGGGGAGCATGGCGTCTCTGAGCTCACTTCCTCTTCCTCCCAGCATTCTGTTCTGTTTACTCCTCCCACCTATGTTTTAACCTATCAGGGCCAAGCAGTTTCTTTATTGCTTAACCAATGAAATAAACAGATTGATATATGACACTCCCACATCAGTACATCTGTGTGTGTGTGTGTGTGTGTGTGTGTGTGTGTGTGTGTGTGCGTGCACGCGCGTGCGTGCGCACAAGAAATGTAGAGTCTGCTCATGGTCACATGGCTGATAACAGACAGAAACAGAATACCATTTCAAGACCCAGGATTCTTTGATTCCAAAATCTACGTGACCTATGATATTCCTATCACAATAGGTACCATATACTGGAGCTCACTATCCGGGCAGTATGTTGAACACTTTACATCCAGCTTAATTTAATTTTCCCACCTTTGGAATCTGGTATATTTATGAGTAGAAAACTAAGATGTAGGGGGTAGAGGAATAAAATAAGTTATGAAAAGCCACATGTTTTCCTGCTTCAATGCCCTCATCATTTATCATTAATATCTTTTAGTCATAGGGAGTGATTCAGAAAGCGTTCTTTCTGAGAAGCACTTCTCTCTGCAATAAAGTACTTAGTCAAGGAGCCTGAAGAAAGAGGCACATGATCCCAGATAGCTGGCTAACAGGTTCTAGTATCAGCTCAGTTCCGGGACAGAGGGCAGATTCAAAGCCAGGTCTTAGAAACTGGCATGACCATCAAATTGCTGAGTTGGCACTGATCTTAGTATTCACTAGACAAGCCAGGTCTGGCCCCAAGCTTTTCTTCTCAGTGTCCTTGTTCTCATGCTCCCAATTCCCTCCCTCTCCGTGGATGGCCTGGAATATGGAAGATCATGACTGAAAAAGTCCCTATGCTCTGGTACGTAAAAATAATTAAAGTTTATAAAAGAAAGATCCTTAATGTAGGATCAGTAGAGAGTAAGAAATATGCTCTAGAGAACAGCCAACTTCCTCAAAGGAAACCATAAATTAGGAGGCGGTAGACTTGGGTGGTACTTGGCTCCCTTTCCTTTTGAAGAAGCCACACATCTAGTTATATCTCTTTGCCTTACAACAGCCTTAGTGGCACAGCTTTCAGACTGCATCACGGAACATGCATTCTTGAGCATTCTTCTCTTTCTGTGTGACTTTGCATCAAGACAAAGAATGGATGAATTCAGAATGGAAGATGACTTCCACCTACTTCATAGTTAAGACGATCTTCTAGAATGAAACAAGTCAAAGAGAACCCTTCCACTTTGAACCATAGGCCATCTTGTGTTGCAGTTGGACTTTGAAGTCAGGGAGACAGCTGGGGGCAGGGACAGGAGGAACAAAGTCAAGTGATAGCAATTGAACTGGGGTCTTTGCATAGGCCTCAATATAAAAGCTAAGCTGACCCCTCTACCCTTCTGTTATTCAGAAAAACTTTACTATCAGCTCTGTTTTGGGTACTCTGCTAGATGTAGCAGTGAATTAAATGCTGCTCCGCTTCTCATGACATTCGTTGCGGACTTCAAGAAAGGTAATGGGAAGGGCATACAGTAACATGTAATTGCTAATGGAGGAAACAAGAAGTGAGTTGTGCACACTCCATAGAGACAGTAATGCAGGTCAGTAAAGCATTCTAGAATACCCAGAGGAGACAGGCCAGAAGCCAAAGAAGTCAGTAAGGAGAAGGAAGATGTTTCCGATAATAAGTAAAGCATGCCCAAAGTTATGTCTGGGATGAGCAAACAAAACAAAACAAACACTTCCCCCCCCAAAAAAAAAACCAACAACAAAAACAATATAGATTGTAGGTGGAGCTGGAGGGAGAGGAGTGGTGATAAAATAAACCTAAAAGAATAGAAAAGAACCAAAACCCACTGTTAATTAAAGACCATAAGAAATATGTACATTATCAGGAGCAAGTCAAGGTCATGCAAAGGTTCTACACATCAGTTCTTAGCACTTTCATTTCAGAATTTTGCTCGAGTGCAGGTAGAGGCTTGATGTGGGGTGGGAGGAAATATATGTGGGATGCTATATGAAAATCAAGAAAATCTAATCTAGAAAATAAAACAATAGCAGCTTAAAGTTCAGTTGTCCTGAGGATAAAGAAAAGAATAAATGGATGTGAAACTATTCAGTTGGTAGTTTAACGTATGAATGACAAATTAGCTTCACATCATTATAAAAAAATCTGACCTAAGCTACACAGGATGACATTTATTTAATTCACAGTTTTGGAGTTTCAAAGCCCTCAAGTCAGTCAGAAATTTTTGTTCGGATGTTTGGAAAAATACGAATGACAGAGGCAGGGGCTTACATCAGGGAAAGAAGTTCCATCATGAATCAGAAATCAGAAGACCAGAAAGGCCAAATAAATGCCTTTTTATAAGATTATCCTCGGGAAAATTAATAAGCCCTATTCACAGCTGCCTTCGGCATTGTTCCAGCAACCTAAGGACGCTCCTCCTGGCTTCACACACTAAAAGTTTCACTGCTTTCCACCTCTGAAAACTAAGCCTGCAGTCATGATGGACACCTGTGGGAGGGGGAACTAACCTATGTGCAAGTCTTGGCCTTATGATTGAATCATGGGAGGTGGAAGGTAAGCAGCAATGAATGCCTGAAAGTGCCAAGCTTCCAGGCTCAGCAGCCTAATTGGCTGCTAGTGCTCCATCGGCAGAGTGAGGAAGGGGTATTAGATTCTGCAGAGCTGCCGTCCTCATTGAGCACGTCCAGTCTGAGGCCCCAAAGGCTATGAAACTGGCCAATCAAAAAGACAACTGGATATGCACCGATCCAGTGAGAAAAAAAAGGTTAATACTTAAAAAATAAAAAGTTGGGACCCAGTTGTAAATGATGGTGAAGTCACAGAAGAGAGTGCCTCCCAAACTCCCAGCCCCCCAGAATAAACGGAAAGTTCCTCTTTGCAATTTATTTCTCTGTGGAGCTACTCCACCATCAGACTCCGTATTGTTTCTGACATTTTATTTATATAGCCTTTATTGCATTCAGGCAGCCTGCCTATGTCGTTCAGTTTGGGCTCAGTTTTGTTTGCACAAATCCTTATAGAATATTTAAGAATAGTCCTCATACATACTAAGTATTTGGAATTCATTGATGAGAAAAAAGTTTATTCTTGGTCATTATCCTCAGAGTGAAATGGAAGGGTTTTGCTTGGTTTTATTTATGGTTTCAATGCACCTGCATGTCACTAAGTATTACTGTCTCTGATTAGCCCAGAGACATCCATTCCTCATCCTATGACCTTTCTTCCAATAGATCAATTGCTGAATGTTTGCCCTCCTGGATCCAGCCTCTAAGTCCTGGATCAGGTGAAATGATATGTGCACCCTACCCATCTCTATCCCTTGAGCCATGCCATTTAACTTCATTCCTAATGTCTTTGTGGAATCGTTAAGTATGTCAAACAACTTTCACATCCCGAGGCTTAAGAGATTTATAGGGTTAGTATTGTTAAGTTTCAATACAGGCTGCTCTGAAATTAAGCTTACCACATTCTCATAGATCATATTATGAAGTCATTTTCAATACTCAACTCTAAAGCGTTGTCACTCTGAAGTGGGGGGTGGGGGGTGCCCCCACACCAATATTGAGGCTGGTGGTAAAAGATACACATACATGTTGCTTATGTAATGAAACTTTTGAGGAGGCCCATAGGGGGCTCTCTATATCAGGGGAGGGCAGGAAAGAAGACTAGCTTGGCTCTTTAATTGATTTTTGTGTTTGCATTTTAATTACAACATCACTTGCTTCCCTCTTCTCTTCTAAACCCTCCCTAAGGTCCTTCGTTGTTCTCCTTCAAGTTCACAACCTCTTTTTCCCCATCAAGTGTTAGTACAAGCATGCATGCATCCTGTTCCCAGCTTTACTTACTTGACCAATTCCTTGTGTAGAGTAGAGGTCTCGTGGCCTCAATCCATTCACTTTGGCACGTCTGTCTGTAGGTGTCCTCCTTGTTCAACTGCCTTGGCTTTTTTAGAGTGCTGCTAATAGGGAGTGTAGAGGGGGCTGGACTTGGTCCCATATATTGTGTGTCTTGCAGTCTTCTCTGGCATCCAAGGTGGAAACACCTATGCTTTCTTATCAGTTTGTCCAGATGTGAGCTGAAGAGTATGTGAGCGGCGCAGGCCTTGAAAGTGTACTGCAATTAGTACCCAAGGTGAATTTACAACTTTTGTTGTAATCCATCAGTCTTAACATCTGATAGCTGAAACATGGACTGCTTTGTTAAATGGAATTTGAACTTGCTTAAGCAACAGTTACGTCCGTCTATGAAGACTGCAGCATGCCTGTGGGAGGAAGTGAACATTCAGTACTCCTTTGGTGTGAGGTGAACTGTCAGGGGGAAACAAACGCATGCTCACTAGTAGTCATGTCTAGAACGCTGGACAGAGTGAGGAACGCATTGGCATAGATTTAGTACGTGTGTAGCTAATGCTGATTTATATCATGGAAAGCTAGTCAGTGTTGTTTCGCCAAAAAAGGCAGTCTTGAGTAGGGACCTGATTTGGCTGCCATTGGTAGGGACAGATAAACAGGTCACTGGGTAAGAAAAGGTATCCAGTACTTCAAAGACCACATGAAGTTTGGCTACTTGTGCCTACTCTTGGGTCCTGTTCCATTATTAGGGACATCCCAGTCCAGGTCTACAAACTGACAGCTTTCCAACAAGTTTCATTGCACATCGCAGTGACCACCATTTGTGAAGTGCATAAACATACTTTGTTAACCAGTTATCCCTAAAGAATGGTCCAGTTATCCGAGTGTCTGGGGATGGAGCAACCTTCACCAAATCCTGCCAAGGGATGACTAGAGGACGTCTTCTACAGCAGAGGGAGTACACCACATGGCTCTATGGTATAGCAAAGAGCCCCCACTAAAGCTTTCAGGATGCTGTTTATGTGACCCAAAGTTTAGCAGGCAGCTAAATGTGGAATGGCTCAGACCCCATGATATCTGATATCTGACCTACTTCTAGAATAGTCAAGTATGTAGCCAGTTACTGCATCCTAATGGCAGATAGGAGAAGCTAAGGAGACAGAAGTAAAGAGGTAACTTACAGCTATCGTTCAGGAGGCATGTAAGACTGTATTATATTTATAGGGGCTTTTGTTGCACAGAAGTCCAGTCAAGATGGGCCCATTTGTCAGTTGCTAGATGGAACTTAAGTAAAACTAGAAGTGAGAAATATGTTATCTTTAGAATTTAGAGCTTTGCAGAAGATGACCAATGTGGCAAGAATTTTACCATGTGTGATTTAATGATCCATCTCCCTTGATGAACTTTCTTGGTAGATCATTGCCCTCATAGAAGGTGACAAATGAATAGTTTGGAGAAAGATATGCTCAGTGTGATGTCATCAATGGTGGCTGTGGTTAAGATCTGTATACAAAGACTGGGTGAGAGTATAGCCATTGTTGTGTCCATTGAAGGTGCGGGCAAACTGGTCCAGTTGGTTAAAACAGGTACAGAAACTTAATCTTTTTTTTTTTCAGATAAACAACTACAAAATACTTAGCAGTTGTTGGTCAGAGTTACTAATTTCAGCAGTAATCAGCATGGTAGCTTTAGGAGGTGTACCCTCCACATTAAGACTACAACAAACAATGCACCGTGAGGAGCCATTTGTTCTGTGCAGGTTTAAGAACAGTCTAAATTGAGCCATTAGATGGTGAACCTGCGGGGGTAATAACTCTTGTCTAAGTAGGTCTACTATATGAGTTTCAAACCTCAAAGGCCTTCTTTTCATTTCAACTTAGCCATATTAGCCATTTTACTTAACAGGAGGAGGAGGAAAGGGAAGTCCATGCAGTCCCATTTTGTCAAGGCAGCTGCCTAGAATCCAAGACTTAATTCAAATTTATTACTCATTTGATCAACATGTCCATGCCCACTGTGGGACAGTCAGGGTAATGGGTAATTGGGGTGATGGGAAATGTAGCCAAGGCTGCTGACTGAGACATACATAGTTATCTTCCTTATGTGGCCCGAAATGTTCTCAATAGAGCTACCCCCAGATTACAGGGCACTCTGTTTAAATTCAGGGGAATTCTCAGATAAAGCTATAATCTCATCCCACTTTTAATGACACAGTTTTGCCAATTTCAGCAAATGTTAAAAGCCAATTCAAAAGGCAGACTGTAGAGATATAAAAGCCAATGAGCAAATTTCTATGTTGTTTGGTGTGGCAATATAAATCATTTTAGTAAGGTTTGGAGTTTCAATTGGGTCAAACAATGAACATGTTCCGTTCGTTCCTGTTGTCTGTCCTCCTGTATTCAAGTGTTTGGGCAATATTAGATGTAACTGGGATGGGGAATCCTAGCTAACCTGCTTATGTTTCCTCCTCTAGTCCCAGCCCCGCTATTAGACCTGCTATTAGCAGGACCAGGATCTCCTCTCACTACAATAGCTACTTTCATGGGTTTAAGATGCTGGGCCTAAGTCACACTTGAATCCATCCCCTATCCACACTGTGCAGGTACTATGGATGCTTTAGGGATAATGCCTCTCTAAGTAGGTCTGACATAGGGGTTTCAAACTTCAGCTCTAACGATCAGACCTATTCTGACCAAGGGGCACAGATGTTCTATTAAATCATGTCAACCTATCTATTTTTAGACTTTCATATCCCACAAAACTTTCCTTCACATGGGTGACCTGTAGGCCCTGCAGTTCACAGGCTATTGTCTAGCGTTGGAGAGAATGGGGGCGGGGAGGGACAAGTGACCAAAGGAACAGGCTAAGCGTCATTCCTCGGAGTCTTGGCTGCAGTCACAGCTTGTGCTAATATTCAGACTTCTGAGAGAGCTCAGGTCTGGGCAGATACAGGATGAGCAGGATTAGTGCTGTGTTCTGAAGTGGCCATCGAAACTTCCAACCTAGCTGAGTATGTCTAACTGGTAGGGGTCAGCAAATGCAGCCACAGCATGGCCCAAGTGACAAAACATGAAAGCCCTTCCAAACTAGATAACAAGCTAAGCCAAACCCTGGGAGCCCTCTAATGGTGGTGACTGCCTAGGCCCCAGCTTGCTGTGCCAACTACTGCAGTCAGCCCCACAAAGTAGAACCTTTTCAGAAAACATGGTTTCCAACGTTGAAGTCAGTGGCACTAACTCTCACACGAAACAGACAGACATGAGCATGTTTATTACCCACACAGGCGGCTTTAGAGGAGGAATGCTGTACTCCTGGGAAGGTTCAAGAATTACTTGAGCAGGCAAATCAGAGCGGCTTGGTTTTTGTAGCTTGGAGGTAAGGAGGGACAGGGACCTTCCCATTCACAGGCTGTGGCCAATGGGCTGGAAATGCAGGTAGTGAAGGCCCAAGCGCCTGAGCTTTCTTACCAGCAGGGGGCCAAAGCAGCAATGGTGAATTATAAAAATATCCGGCAAAAATTAACAAAAAAAAAGGATGATGCTCTACTACAAAATAACGGAGCACAAAACTCATCTGGTTCGTGCTTTTGAGAAGTGGTTTCACATCATTTCATGATCTTAAAAGCAGAAAAATAATTTAGGTGAAAATACCAAACCAGTGATTCCAACTAACTCTACCTTCGCCTTCGATTACTGAGAATCCTAGATTCTGATCACAAGGGAAGCCTCACTGAGCCTCATCGTCAATGAAAGGAAGGGTGACGCTCAGCCCTGGATAAAGAACCCTTCACCCTCACTGGTCAAGTGGACGTCTAAATCTTTGGGCTCCTCGCTCTGCTCTGCTTTTATTTTGCGGGTACAAGCCTATTCTTCTGCAAGGCTCCCCTAACTTGAAGGTGCTTCAGCAACCAGAGTCCCTCAGCCAGCATTTTTTACTGCAACACTTGGCATATTTTGCCTTACACCATTTATCTTATCTTTCAGTGTATTTGGTTTACATTATTTTATTTTGGCAGCCAGACTACAAGCTATCTGACTGTGAGGGTCATGATTGATCTGTCTTTGCACTCATTACTCATCCGACTCTTGCTGATAACACAGTAGATGTCTCGTGTGTTTAATGAGCAGGTGAATGAATGAATAGGATCCTAGACCCTATTATTTTTGAAAATATGTAATGTTGTTATAACCAAGTAAACAGTAAATCACTAGAGGGAACTTCTGATTTCAGTTGTATAGAAAACAAAAGCCCCTGCACTTAACATATACAAATTGCTAATGTCTCAGTCAGGATTTGTGTGTGTTACTGAAGAATTTCCCTTCAGTATTGGGGCAGATAGGATCCTCACCAATTCCTCTCCTCCATAGGGCACAAATGAGAGTAGCTTCAGGGACAGTATCTAGTTCCCACGTGACTCGAAGTGCCACGCAGGCTGCTACTTTCCACCTCCCATTTCTTCATCACTATCCAGGAGAGCTGGAGCCAGAAACAAAGAGCACAAAGGCAGAAACTGACTGCAAGGCCCTGTGACCGTCACAGAGCTAGTAAGCAGGGCAGCAGGAACACGAGCAGCACCTTCCTCTTCCAAAGTCCGGGTTACAATCACGTCCCAACACTTCTTCCTCAGAATTGGACTTGCGGCTCTCCTTTTCTGACTCTATGAATACTGGATTGAAGGAAAACTCATTTTATGCTGACTTAGTAGCAAAAATGCATGATTCCAAGTTAAATTTTCTTCCATGAACCTCTCTACAATTCCACTCGCTTGAATCCATTTACCTCTCAGAGTCAAGATGTTACCTAACTTGCTCTGTCAAAATCAGACTAGGATCTATGCAGCTTTGCAGAGATGGGTTCTGCCTTCCCCATTCCAACAGGCCCATTCTTGGTCCAATTGGCCTTTTAATCAAGAAGCCAGGCCATTTTGAATAAACTGTTGCTTCAGCAACAGGCCTGGAATTTCTCGTCAGCATTTACAGAGAAAGTGGATCAGCTCCCCACTAAAGGGAAGTCTTTACCCTCTACAGAAAGTCATTTTCTTAATTGGGCAGTTCTACACACACCTTGGCATTGTTATCTTTCAATTCTCATAACTTTCACCCTTTGAGATATAAACTGCCACTTCCTTTTACTAGATAAGGAAACTAGAGTTTAGCAGGGTTACAAATGGCCAATAACTGAGACAATACCTAGAGAACGGGAACAATTGGCCTGAGATGAGGTGTATCCCAAAGCGCTGGGGTTTTGTTTTATTTTTCTGCTTTCCATGAGCACACAATAAAATTGTAGCAAATAATACGCAAAGACATTAGGGAGATGTGAACCACAGCTTGCGTTAAGAGAAAAATCAAGATCATGGCTAAAGGTGATTTTCCTATTTTCTCCCAATGTGTATGGAGACTACTGTGAGCCCACCTGCAGCCTACAGAGCCTCAAGTCAGACACAAGCCTGACTAAATCCAGTGAACTTTCCACTGCCAGTCTGAGGACAGCCTCAACAAGCTTGATTTAGATGGATCCCCATTACCACTGACAAGATAGTCTCAGCAGTCTGCATGCATATTTTACTCAATTGGTTTTTATCTTACTACCACCCTGCTTGTAAAATTCATCCCAGCACCCTTCGTTTCATGACTGTGATTGGTTGTACAATCCCTGGAGGGGCTGCACATCCTCACCTGTAAACCAACCTCCAGCTGGGATGTAGCGAAGACTGGAATCTCACGTTAGACCTGTCTTCTAACCTCTCCTGTGGGGCCGGCTAGTGCTTCTCTTATGAGGCCCCTGATTAGGACAACACAAACCACAAGACCACTTCAGCATTACTCGCCTTACTGCAGATACACTACAATTCAAGCCAAATTCACTGCGATTCACAGTGGAGCGGTCTTCTATATTCCCCAAGAGTGCACTGTAATTCAGCGCATATACGGCCAGAAGAGAAGCACACCGTGGCAGAACAGAGTTCAAACACAGCAGACAAGAAAGATGCTGGACTAATTACATAAAAAGTTAACTAATTTTAACTAGTTTTATTTTTCTTTTAAACTCTTGGTAGAGTACCTAACCTCTAGTACTTAACAACAGAAGGAATGAATCTCCCTGTATTGCTCCAAAAATGACAAAGGAGAAAGGTCAAACTAATCGATTGACTGTCATTTGCTTTTCTTCTACGTCAGAGCCGGGTATGGGCCTCAGTGAAGCTCATACACATGGACAAATGGGCATGGGCGTTTAAACATTAGCTAGCACCTAGGAAGGAGCAGAAAGACTTTATTAGCACACTTGTGGCTGGGGGGAGGAAACAGCTGAGGGAGGTTCCAGTTCTCAAATATAAGCCTAAAGAGCATGAAAGTCGGGGAAAAAAGAGGCCATTTCCAAGGGCTGAAGCAGTAGGGCAGCTCCAGGCAGGCAATCTTCTGCAGCTGGAGAAATGTCTACTAGCGAGCACTCTGGCAAGCAGGCCAGTATTCTCTTACCGTCCACAGACGGCATTTTTGTTTGTTTTCTTTTGCTAAGCAAACTATCCAGTTGCCATGACTGATAAGCTGGAACTAGATTACCTTGTAGCTTGATGGCTTTCACAAAGTGTTCTATAGGTTCCTAAGTTTGCAGAGGTAGCACAGGGGTCATGGGAAGGACAGCACCCAATCTGCAGCTGCAGCCAGACCACACCATCAGATTACCTTGTAGCTTGATGGCTTTCACAAAGTGTTCCATAGGTTCCTAAATTTGCAGATCTCCAGTGTAGGTGCTTGAGCTGGGACAGAGCCAGAATGCCCAAGTCCTGCCTGCACTGTCACTCCCGGCCCATGCCCCTTGGCCCAGTTCTGCCTTGTGATGTGTGGACACTTAGTTTCCCTCCCTTGGTCTCAGTTTCCTCAGTTGGTAGATCACTACTCACTCTAGCTTTTCGTACTACAATTTTTACAAAAAGCACATGAGGGAGACTCAGTTTTGAGCAGGACGCTGGTGATGCTAGGCTGATTCTGTTCAAATACATGTGGGTGTGGGGATCTGTTTATCTTTACATGATGGTATTCGGAACTGCATCTTGAACTAGATAAAATGCTACGCTGTCAAAGAACACAGTACAGATAGGAAAAATAGCACAATATAACCCTTTGTCTTCTGAAATTCATATTTAATTAAAAAATGAACATCAGTGATGAAGAAAGTTATCAATTAGTTTAATGCTTGATAAAACAGAAATAAATTTCAAAGTCAAATAATATGCACTCACTTGAAGAAAACAGTTACCTAACGGATTGTTCATCAGTAATGAAAATGGATGTGTCAACCTTCCCGCATTGTTGGTTATTCTTCTGATAACTCTTAGCACACATCAGAGGAAAGAGTACGAAATGGTATGAGACCTAGAGGGAAAAATGCTGGATATGTTAGCATCTGTTTGCATGTTCCCATCTGCCTTGGCTATGGCGTAGTTCTCAACTATCAACTCCTTCACAAAGCAATTTCTAGACTGACGTTTTCAATGCTAACCGACTAGGGTCAACCCATCCTCTGGCACATCTGCAATGAAAAGACAATCCATGGTGGCAGAAATCCCCCAGCCAAGAGGCCCTGCTTCCCAAAGGGACTGTGTGTCACTTCTGGTGGCACTTAACGATTCAGTGGCACACTGGCACAGGTGATCGAGAGACACCATGCTAGAGATCTATCACTGAAGGGAGGGGCTGACCCCACTGGAGCATGCACACGGACACAGCCGGAGTTACAGTATCACAGATGACGCATATTATAATAGGTAGGAAACGGCAAACTAGGGAGGAGCAAAATCAACGTCGATTCAATACCAGTACAAATCTCAAAGACAGGGGCAAAGCGCTATGGTAGTCGCCTACTAAAGCCGTGGAAACGTCTAACTTCTAAGCAACTTCGGCTAACAGCATCATCTCTCCTATTTGGGAAAGGTACCTGTTAAAGCTCTAAATTTAGGCAAGAGGGAAAGAGGATTTGGGAAAGGGGAATAACAGGGAAAGAGCACTGAAAACTAGAGTTTCTACAATTCTAGAGCAATCTGGCTAGAATCAGGACATAGGCCATGTCTACTCCACAGTACCATCAACAACCAGGGAAGGAAAGGGAAGGAAACTCAGTTGGGGGAAAGAAGAAACTGGTATCTCTCTTCTTTAAGGGGTGGAATATCTTCTCAGATGGTAGCTGTAGATCTTGACGCAGTGATCCCAACAGTCCAGGACCAGCAGCTGCCCCTTAGGCGTGAGGGCAATGCCCACTGGACAGGTAAGACCCTCTCGAATCAGAACGCTGTAGCCTCCACCCTTGGGAAAGTGGAGAATTTCCTTGCGGCTACTATCAGCCACAATGAGGTCACCGCGAGCATCCACACACATGCCAGCGATGCAGCGGAAATCCTCATTTTCGGAGAAGAAGTGACTGATCTGCCGGCCCAGCTGCCCGTCAGGGCCCACGGAGCCAATGGAGAAACCACCCTCCAGGTGGTGTTCATTCTGCCGGTTTTCCACGTTGAGACCCAAGCCCTGGGTGAAGTAGACGGTGCCTTCAGCATCACAGGTGACAAACTTGGGCCTCACAGCACTGCAGAGACAGCTGTACTTGACGACTCCTGCTCCTCGGTCCACCGTGAAACACCAAAGCTTCCCGCCTTCCACGTCAGTCACCACAAACTGGCCAGACGGTAGGGCTGTGACGCCCCATGGTTTGCTCAGCTGGCTCCTATGACAGGCCACGCAGTGGCCATCCAGGGTGTAGACTTTAAGGGAGTTGTCATAGCTGTCAGTCACACCGATCAGCCCATGGCAGTTCATGGCCACTGAGAGAGGTGTGAGATTGGGCAAATCGGCTCCGAGGAAGCTTAGCACAAAGCTGTCAATGCCGCTGGGGCTGCGGCGGATCTCCTTCAGAAAGCCTTTGCGATTGAACACTTGGATGCGATAGTTGCCACGGTCAGCGACCAGCACCTCACTCTGACTGGTCACGTAGAGACTGACTGGAAGATTGAACATGCCTGGGGTGCTACCCTTTGCCCCCATCTTCTTGAGAAAGAGACACTGCTGGATACTGGAGCCTGCCTCAGAACTCCGCTGCTTGGCAGGTGAGGCCCTAGGGCTGGCAACCACTTCCTCAGGGCTCATGTCCACTTCTCTAAAGGTGACCGAGGCGGAGGCAGCAGATGCTGTTGCCCCCTCCATTGCCCACGAGTCTTCCATGTTCACTGTCCGGGGTTTCTTCACAGCCTGCCCGATCTGCAGAGGCCCGACGTGCCCTACTTTAAGGAGCTCCACATCTTGCAGGGTAAGCTCCCGGGGCAGGCTGGCAGTGAGCTCCGGCTCCTCCTCGTCTGCTGTCTCCTCCAGCAGGGCTACATCAGCCTGCTTAATCTTGGCTAGAAAGTAGTCACAGCGAGACACAGCCTGCACCTCTGCGATGTTGAGCAGGTAGCTCTGTTCCTCTACCACCTGACTGTTGGACTTCTCAACCTCGGCCAGAGACCCTGTGAAGAACTTCCGAGAGCGGGCTAGCTCTTCCTGGACCCTGCGCTCTTCGTGGCCATACTCTTGAAGAACAGCCTTATACCTTGCCTGAAGGTCCCTGGAGACACCTTCCAAGGCTACCTTCCGCCTCTGCAGCTCTCCCGTAAGTTCCCTTAGGCGAGTCAACTTCTCCCCGAAGTCCCTCCGCCGTTCCTCAGCGGCCTCCTTGACAGGGAGTGTACAGTGGCCAGGGGGCTGGTGATCTGCCTCCCGGCAGGGCTCACACAACACCAACCCACAGCTTCTGCAGAACTGTCGAGGCAGCCTCCGGCCACAAGCTCGGCACATGAGCAGACCCACGGCCTCACTGAGCCCCGCTGTGTCGATGATCTTCAGCACGGTCAGGTTATCCGTCAGCTGGGTCAGGCTGGTGATGCGAGTAATCTTGCTGCAAAAGGGACAGCGGACGCCGTTGATGCTACTGGCCAGGAGCTTCTCCAGACACTGGCGGCAGATGGTATGGCCACAGTGCAGCAGTTTGGGCCGCAGCTGCTCTTCAGTGAAAGACTCCATGCAGATGGGGCATTCTAGCACTTCCCGAAGAGCATCCAGGTTCAGATGCGAAGCTGCTGCTGCAGCGGCCATGGCTCTTCCTGCAAAGGTTCCGTTCCTGCTAACACAGCCCAGAGCTGAACAGCTCAATATTCATGCCCCAGGGTCAAATTCCTGCTAAAGAGAAAAGCAAACCATTATTCATTTGTCTACTGCCTATGTAAATTAATCCTGCCTATACTATAGTTATAATCATCCACTTAATCATTTACTTATCTAACAAATGTTTTATTACAGTCAAGGTGTCTCAGGTAATGGTGACACACAGAAAAAAAAAACATTAAAACATTATGTATGAGAAAATTCAGGGAGGAGCCAAAACCCCCTAAAAGTCAGTTTCCCTATCATCTATAAAATAGAAATGACAGCATCTATCTTACATGGTTATTGGAAGGGTTGAATAATACGACATATAGCAGAAAAACACAGACAGCAGGTCCACAGCACTTCAATGGGACAGTGGGTAGTGATGGAACCTGACAGCTGAGGCAGGCTGCTCACAGGTGGTGCTACCTGGAAGATTAAGTCTTGAAAGCAACAAAGCCATGAGACTTAAAGGTATTTTAAGCAAAGAATACTGTGTGAGTTTGATGTGGAAGACTTTCTATTCTGTCATAGGGTTTATGGTCTGTGATGTTTATGGGCCAAGGAATTATTCAGAGAGAGAAAATGCTGATGACTAACCCTAACCCTTGATCCAGAAAACTTCAGGTAAGGAAGTCGCAGACTTTTCATTTGTCTGTCTTCCTACCTAGTCACCCCCTGCAGCCTAGGCAAAACATACAAGACACTGAGTTTCAGCATGCATATCCTGCCCTGCTTTAGAGACAAGATAGGAAAGTTAGGAATCGAGGCAGACTCTGTCTGATAGATACTGAAGGAGACTCGTTCTTACTTAAAGGAAAACTGAATGTTAGAGGCTGTAGCACTTACTTGGGCCTAGAAGAACACAGAAATGAGATGGGAGAAAAGGCAGCTGGAAGGGCCTTGGCTTCAACAAAGCAGAGAGACCAAATGGTAAGCGCTAAGTTCTGTCTACTGGGGGGGAGAGCAGAGAACACTTGATTTCTCTATATTTAATTTTCTGCATCTGAAAACTGGAAGCAGCACACCCTTTACTGGGTTCACGGAAGGATCAGATGAAAGAACACACTACTGTGAGTGCACCAGGAAGGCCCTAAGTGAACTCTGGGTCTCTCTTAGCCTCGTGGTAAATCTGCAGAATATACTGGGAGCCATGAAAATGCAGAGCGGTACTGAGGATGATTAGCGATATTCAGGGCACAAAGTAACTTTCTTGTGAAAGTCAAATAGGAAATTCATTGAAGGGTACGCTGGGACAAGAGCCTTGCAGCAAGGACATGATGTACACAAAGATGAGAAGGCTGTCTGTGGGGAGGAGTCAGAGAAACCAGTTTAGAAGCTATACCGAGAGGCCCACTTGAGGCAAGTGAACTGGGGACAGGTAGAAAAGCAAAAACACTCAGTGAGATGTGAAAAACAAGAGGCACAAGGGAAGCAGCAAAATGCAAAAGATGACCAAATATTCAGGCCCAGTTGATTTGAAAAGCAGTGGTTCCTCATCAGAACAGCTCTGGCTTAATTCCTGGCTTAAGTAGCACCCATGTCACCCAAGCTGTATAGTGAATATCCCTATTCTTCCATAGACAAACTGCTTATGAAACAGACTGCAGTCTTATGCCCTTGTTGACTTACACCTAAAATTAGAATGAATACATCCAGCACAGTAAGGCACATGAATAAGCCTTTCTTAGGTGCAAATCTTATCAGCAGTCTGCTGATAGGCAACTGGCCATTAAGGAGGAAGAGGCACTACGGGGGTTAGCTTGGTCTAACAGACAGCAGCTAGGTGAAGAAAGCCCCACCCACATCATCAGCATTCTCCAGGAACATCGGAAGGAGCGGTTAATGGAAACACAGCAGACACAACATTTGCCTAATACCAGCTTCTCCCCCAGAAAGTCCCTCTGTATCTAGGCACCTCACTGGGTACCCTAGGACCTCCTCTGTGCCGCAGTGTGGTCCACGCTTACTCTCACCTAATCCTCACTGGAACAATGTAATGTGGACAAGATTTTTATTGTCCCACGTTACCAATAGAAAACTGAAATTAAAAAAAAAAAAACTGGTTCAGAGGTCTCAGTTCAAACATGGCAGGAACTTCTAGAACAAATACCTTTACTTATTTTTAAGCCAATATTGCTTCCAAGCTTTTTCTAAAAAGCTAAAAAAAAAAAAAAAACCCAAATTGCCATTCAATATTAACAAGTG
>NC_022016.1:4770696-4783743 GCF_000317375.1 Microtus ochrogaster
GCTTTTGCCCGCACTCTAAGATACACTGCCTTTCAAACACATACTTTTCTGCCTGAAAATGGAGCAGTCATCTGGCTCTAAGATTTAGACAACACTTCCTGTCTAGATAAACCTAAAAAAAAAAAAAAAAAAAAAAAAACCCAAATTGCCATTCAATATTAACAAGTGCTTTTGCCCGCACTCTAAGATACACTGCCTTTCAAACACATACTTTTCTGCCTGAAAATGGAGCAGTCATCTGGCTCTAAGATTTAGACAACACAGAGTGGGTTAAATCGATTTATTAGCTGGGGGACCCAGTTCCACACTCTTGCTTTGCAACCCGTTACAGCTAAATCCATGCCTTGACAAAACAACAAATTACGGGTAGCATGAACCTTAAATGGTCTCCTGTGGGTATCACAAACTGTGAATGCTGAATTCTCAATTTGGACCTGGGGCAGTGCCACAGAAACACCAATAGAAGCCCTGACTCGGGATCCATGCAGCCTCTCAGTCCAAAACAGTGGCTTTTTTTCTGTCCTGTCATCTGGGACAACAGACTGAGGGCAGCATTTGGTGCATGGATCCCAAGCATGTTACCTTACGTTGTGCAAGGACATCTGTTCTTCCTGGAGCTGGCACTGCAGACCAGATTGCTAAACAAGTCTGCCAATGTGTAAAAATACCAGCGAATTCTTTCCCCAGATTTCTGGAATATTACACTACCTCTTTCAATTCAAAAGCTTTTTGCCCGTGTAAGCTACCAGTTTTATGAAGTGAGTTGACTATGCTCACAACCAAACACAAACTATTTCTCCAGTCCACAGCTTCACCAGGTTCTCCAAAAAGATGTCCAAAATCCATGGCCTGAAGCTTCTGGATTTGGGGAAGCATAAACCTGAAAAGTTCCTGAACTACTACTTCTGTTCCTACCATCACAGAACATGGCTTTCACTCAACCTGATACAGAACCAAAAGCCGGGCTGACCCCGACCCAGCCTCTTCTCCAGAAGGGCCTGTCTGACCACTGTTAGTTTAAGAATGGATCACAGGGAAGCTCAGTTCGATTCAGCTTCCCTGAAAAGGCTATTCACATGAATGAAACTTCCTCACTATGCCCAGCCTTTAGGTGTGCTGCCCAACTCCTGCCAGCTATAAAACTCTGTAAAGTCAACACACTATTTACAATCTTGGCTGCCTCTACAAGCCCTTGAACAAATTTCACATTGTTCACTGTACCCCAAAGTCTTGCCTTTCCACTTTCTGTAACTTCAGTTTACCTTGTTCCCTCACCCCCTCACCATAATGATTTATAATGTCCATCCCAAGCTGGCGCCAGAACATCTCATGACTATAGATCTTGTAAAGCTGGATCTGTTCTCACAGATCTAAGACAGCCGGGTCCTCTTTTGACACCCGAGTTTTGCCAGTCCATCAAAGAGGTAGTTGGATAGCAGGAAGAACAAAGAGAAGACATATAACAATCCTTGAAGTCAGACAGAACTACACAGAATGTTAGCACTATCACATATAGAATGTGGGGCAAATGCTAAGTTACCTAACCTCTCTAGGTCTGGCAAGTTATTCCATCATCCCAGGCCTAACAAATTCTTTAACCTCTCTGGCATATGTGTGTGTGTGTGTGTGTGTGTGTGTGTGTGTGTGTGTGTGTGTGTGTCTGTCTGTCTGTCTATCTATCTATCTTTCCATCCATTCATGAGAACTAGGAATAATGCATATAGATACTTATGCGGTAACTGGTAGGCAAGCAATGCCTTTTCAGTAGTTGATGACAATAACTATTAACGTAATTCTGTTAGCAATATTAAGAATCATAACCAGTACTTGCATTCACAAATAATTCAGTTTATAATCTGTATTCTGAAGGGAAAGAAGACCTGCCCTCATGGACTGCAAAAGCATATAAAAATTAATTAAAAAGGACTGGTCAGCTTGGGAGGGATCTGACTGAGAATGTAGTCTAGAAACTAATGAGTAAATTAAATCACAACTTCTGATCAAAATATAAAGTGCAGGAGCCCTTTTCATAATTAGCAGAGATGAAGTACGAAAAGCTAGAGTGAGTAGTGATCTACCAACTGAGGAAACTGAGACCAAGGGAGGGAAACTAAGTGTCCACACATCACAGGGCAGAACTGGGCCAAGGGGCATGGGCCGGGAGTGACAGTGCAGGCAGGACTTGGGCATTCTGGCTCTGTCCCAGCTTGAGCACCTACACTGGAGATCTGGACAAGTTACCCACCTCTTGGTTTAGCTAGGAAATGGCCTTTTATGGCGGTACCCCTCACAGGGTAAGGATAAGGAGACTGAGCAGAAAGCACTTAGGCAGCACCAAGCTAGGCACAGAAGAACTTTTATTACTATTAGCAGGAGCAGCAGGAGCTACTGCCTGCCACAACAGTACACTACTCAGACTGTTTAGGTAATAAGCAGACACCTTGCAAAGGCAGACTACACCTAAGGCTACCGACACCCCTTCAAGCCACTCAAACTCAGCCTCCTCGGAGATTGTCACCTGATCTCAGAAGAAAAACGTAAGAGCAGAACCAAAGTATAAAATCCGCAGTCAGTGCTTGAGTCTCTGTATAATGGCATCCTTTAGAGACCTTCATCCCCATACCCCATTTTGTTCCCCAGGGGTTTAGGCCAGGAGCAAAACTGAAGAACTTTAAGCAACTAATGAAGTAGATCTTTGCAGAGAGAGCAATTACTACTAGTCTAGCCCTGTGCTTGGGGCCAGAGAGAATTTTTACAATAGACATAACTTTTTTCCAATTTAAAAACTAAACATAAAGGGCAATTCAACAATTAACACACTCACATGGTTTGTGGTTTTCTTTTTGAGACTTATCACTTCCTTTCAATGACGGTATTCAAGCTGCACTTCTTCCTTGTGTACTTTTACCCAGTTTTAACCAATTGTGAAAGTGTCTCAGTGCCACAGAGGCCACCCACTAACAAAGATTTCCAGCACACAAGGCTACCACCTGCTACTCCCCTAGCTCTGGCGGTGGAGAGAAGTCTGAACTTTAGATTGAGGGCACTCATGATACCTGCAGATAGCTAAGATCATATCTAACTGCTACCTTTTGGCAAACAAGGAGTAATGTTTGCCAGGCCTTTTTTGTACATCACATGTATGCTCTTAACTGTGTGAAGGGCGTGTTATCCCAAATCCCAAGTAACGCTCAGAACAAGGTAACCTGTCCAGGTCCTCCACCCATGGTGGTAGGCAGCAGAGCAGCACCTTGGATGCCCACATGTGAGCACAGTGGCACATCACTCCACCCACTCAACACGTTACACTGCCAGGAAGATCAGACAACTGTTCCCTCCAGGCAAAAGCCGGCTACGAGCTTGGGAAATGCACTCAGGATCAGAAAGGCACAGTGCAGTCTCCCAAGGGTACCACATCTACACACACAAGAGAGAGTACCTCGCAAACTCTCCGTGACTTCTGGAGACTCTCTCTGGACACAGGTATGGGGCCCGGAACTGCCAGAAGATTCCGAAAACAATGGGGTCACATAGAACTGAGTTTACATGCCGGATCAAGCATTTGTTCTATGGCTTAGGATATATCACTTGGCTTTTTAACTTTCTGGCCTATAGTATAAGGAATACCGTAGTATAAGGAAGACTGTAAGCAGGATAACAAGTAGGCTTCATTGAGAGCACGTAATTTAATCAGCACTCATGATAACTGACTGTTTTTTATCCGGAGTCTGACCATCAACAAGCTCATTTCAAGGCTAACTCAATCCCTCTCAGGCCATTTTCCTAGGCGATGTGTGCTGACAGTCCAGCTAAGTCTTCTGCCCTCAGCTCCTGTCTAATTTGGTTTTTAAAGCTGGCTTCAGTAATGTTGTACCTGGTTTTGGAGTTGATAAAGGTAATCTACCCATCTGATCCAGGGACAAGATACCCAAGAGAAGCCAGAGCAGTAGCTGCTCTCCTTCAGTCTCCTGCCTTCCGCTGAGGCCCCACTGAGCTGTTCTGTCAAGCCAGAGGCCTCCTTATCTCAGCTTGTAGCTCCCTACACCTCATCTTGCCTAACCCCAAGCTCCTTCCATTATCTCTCCGCAGGCTCTGGTGTAAGAGCAAACTAAGAACAAAGTGCAGGACTTCTCCTGGTCAATGAGAATCATCCACTGTAGCATACGGGGCCACCCCCTTTCCATTAGGAACAGCTGAGAAGGGAACACGTACTGTGGTGGGGATCTACAGGCCACTTTCCTTCTGCCGGTGTTAGTTATGTGGCCTTGGACCAATGACCTCCTAAGCCTTAGTTTCACCTGGGCACTGGGCATAGTAAAGCATATTTAGAAGACTATAATGAGAAGACAGTACATATAGAATCTTTTACAGCGGTAGCTTTGAGCGCTACTGGGCACCAGACAGTAAGCGTCCTGATTTATTTCACTAAGTTCTCAGAACCATCTTATCATGTAGGTCCCTAAAGGGCTAGCACTGAGAGATCAAGTAACTTTAAAAATTACAGAGCGGGAAGAGAAAGAGCCAGGATCTGAACTCAGAGTATCTGAAGCCAGGTCCCTCCACTTTGGCATAATTGCATTTCAGGCTAGACAATGCTTTACTGATAGGGTTGTTATCTAGAAACCAATAGCTCCCACACTCCAACTATGACAACTGACAAGGTCTCCATTCAGCCAGTGTCAAATGTTTCCTGGCAGAACAAAATCACCCGTGGCTGAGAACCATTATGGATTATGACACAGGCTACAAACTCAGCACCTGTGAGGCTCACCCTTGCTCTCCCACACTGTTTTGTTTCTCTACCAGTCCAAACAGTTTGGCTCAATACCTTGGAGGGCTTAAACATCTCTCACAGCTTGGGAGGCAGGTGACAGAAGACCTTAGTTTCCTGCTTCATTTCCCCTACTCCTTCCCTTCTTCCAGGAGGCCTGTAATGGAGAGTCTGCAGGGGGTAGGGGCTGGGCCAGTCAGACTCGGTGCAAACGCTAAGCCCGTCTCAGGATAAAAGGCCTTTTAGTTAGGAAGAGAAAGGCTCTGCCCTTCAGAGAATGTCAAACTCTCCTTCAGGATCTCTCAAGTCTCGTGACTTATTCCCAAACCCAGTGTTCTCCTAAATCCTGTTCATTCGTAATAGTTTATTTATGCATTACTTTCGGGTCCCTGGGTCTCCTTGGTTCAATTACGCAGAGACCAAAACAAACAAACCAACAAACCCCCCTTCCGTAGCGTAGCGTAAGAACCAATTGGCAAACTACAATCTAGTTACAATATTCACCCCCGACCATTCAATCTTCTACAAACTTCATTCCCAACCTGAATCCCCAATCTAGAATGCAACCTTCTAGACTGTATGCTGCAACCTTGCAACTCATCAATTACTTTTGTGTCCACATCCCTCTGATATTGCCTTTATTCAATCTACTTTCAAATTCCCACATCTACCACTCGTGTATGCCAGCTCCAAACTCCAGCCCTCCTATTTCTGACTTCCTTCGATCTGAGAACTCATCTGCATTTTCCCCATCTTGTGCCACCTCCACCCACCCCCGTCCTGCCTCACGTGTTGCCTCCAAGCCTTTCCTGCAATTTGCTAACTAGGTGCTGATTCCCCTGGGAACTCACCCCTCAATCTCGCCCAGATTCTACTACAGAAATCCTTTTCTCTTCAGCAATTAGCTTTTTCCAAGGCCCTGGCTGTTCTGATCTTAGATCTTCCACCAATCGACTCAAAGCCCCTGAGATTCTGCCCACCAACCCCCAACCTATTTCATCCATGCCTCCCAAATTTCTTTCTACTCCTGATATTCTGCACCCAGACCTCTCCAGGGACTTCAGATCCCCCCATCTCCCACAGGCTTCACACCGTCTCTCCGCAGGGCCCCCACATTACCTCATGCCTCCCGAGATGCTGCAACTGCAAATCTCCTCAGCCCTTTGCTCCCCTCCCCCAGCTGCATCCCAGCCCCTCCGAATCGCTCCCGAGCCCATCCCTCCCCCACCCAGTCCCCGCCACTCCGATCCAGTCCCCCAGTTCTGCCTTTCAATCTTGGAGCCCAGCGACCCACCACAATCCCTGGTCGCAGACCCTCGTTCCCTCCCCCCCCTACCTGACCGCCCGCGGCTCCGAGGCGAGTCCACCGCTGCCAACCCACCCGCCAGCAGCCCTTTTGCGCATGCGCCACTGTGCACTTCCCACGTCAGCCGGCCAATTCGCAGGACGGCCTGTCCATCACCGTGCCCCGCCTCCCCGAGGCATGCTGGGGCTTGTAGGCCCTCAGGTCCAACGCTCGCGGCCCAGCTGAAGAGAAAGGGGTGTCTCTGGAAACAGAGGCCATCACAGTTTGTGCTCCAGTTTTTTGCCCTGTCTCAGAGTCTAAACCCGGACTGTCAATGCTGATCTCCCAGTAGTCATCTACAGAAAGGCCGAGCACCTTGCAGAAACGCCTCTTTATACCTCAGTTTGGGAAGACAAACACACTCCTTTCAATGAGCTGGTCCTGGGGCTAGGTTTTTCTGCCCTGACACATTCTTCAGCCTAGTTGCTGAACACACTGCGTTTAGGAAGGAGGTTTCCTTTACCAAGTAGTGTGAAGGCAGCAGAGGTTGAAACGGGCAAAGCCCTGCACTGAACCTTGTCAGGGGGGAGGTTTTGTGGCTCTGGGTCCTGAAGGTAGTTTGGGGACAGGTCTGTAGGATAAGCTAAATATGAACAGATTGTTATGCCCAAATCCGCGGAGTCCCCACACAAGCCAATAAGGAAACTGAGTCCTGCATGTAAAAACAAAGAGCCTTTATTTTAATCAAGTTTGCAAACTCGGTCTCTCCCCATGTCCAACGTACTGGAATAATTGGAGAGCCCCAGCTCAATTAGAATTGGGGTTTTATAGTAGTAAAGGTGGGGGGGAGGGGGTCTTTGAGGTTTAGGACATCTGATTGGCTGACATTTGTCTAGGGGTGTCCTGGTGAGGTGCACTGGCAGGTGATCCTATCTACAGCAGTTGGAGTGTTAGGCATTTCCTTTGAATGGTCTGTTCTTGGGTATGGGTTGGGTAATTCAGCTTGTGGTTCCTCTTGCAGCCAGGCATTGCCTTAGGGTAAACTACCAAGACTCAGACCTCTTATTAAATTTATTGAGGGCCTAGTTCTACTCTGGCAGGTGATAATGGTTGGAAGTAAAGAACTTCCTTTGGGTGACCTGTTCATACTTAGCTTATCATGGCTGGCCCCCACATTTCCCCCTTCACAGCAGCGATGACAATCTTGGGTCCTGCTTGCCCCTGGTTTTAAGGAGGCATGGAACTACTTAAATTAATTGACAACTCTCGACCTAGTGTATTACCAGGTACTATAGGTAGTTGTCCTGTCCCCCATGCCAAGGGGTTTCCCCTTGTCTCAGCTTTCAACCTATTTTGGGCAGTGAGCATGGGGACAGCATGCTCCCTTTCCAAAACTACTCCAAAGCTGACATTTGGGGTGTTTCTTATCCAGGCCCAAGCAGGTTGAAAGCCAAAGGTGGGGGAGACATTTAGGCAATGGGGGCACTCATCAGACTCCATTAAAAAAAAAAAAACCCGAAGCGTTCACATCAGCTGGACTGGTCCACATTAGTTTTCAGGAAGTCCAGGGCTCAGAGCCATTCAGAGCAGGTTGTAGTCAGCAACTTAGATGCATCTGCCAGCCAAATGGAAGCCTATTGAGATAAGTTTAAACTAGGAACAGAAGTTAAAATTCATTTACTTAAAGAAAAATCCATATTGTAAAAAAAAAAGCAGACAATGGGCATCTGTAACAGTTGGAACTGACTCATACCTTCATGTCCTAACTAAACAGTTGGCTATAGCTTTGTGAAAGAATCTGGATACCTTTTGCTATTAAACTGGCATTATAACTCTCCTATCCATCAATACTATCAGAGATTTCAGAGAAATAAATAAAGTATATCTGAGTACAGTCCAAATAGTTTTTGAATCTATTAAAAATGACAGGAACCAGAGTACATATACAGTTAGTCATACCCAGGTCTCCATAGCATTGGAGGCAGAAATATCCAGAACAGCAGTCTTACTGTTTAAGCCAGGCCCATAAGGCAAACTTTTTCTTTTCTGTGGAAGAGGGACATGGAAAAGACTGACCTTATTTTGTCTAGGCAAAAGTGCTGCAATCAATTCTCCAAGGTCCTGCTGTTTGTTCACAGCCTGGACCGGGTCCTGGAAGCCGATGTTGCACTGGGGTCATCTCTCCCAGTGGTCAGTGTCGTCGTAATCCAGGTGGAGACTTCTTGGCATCTCATAATCTTTTTGGAGACCTTGGGTTACTATTAGGATCTTGGAGTCTCTGTCTAATGTAATAAGCTTTTTAATCATTATTTTAAATACCATATTTTGCAGATCTCAGAAGTATGAGGGCTGCCTAGGTATGTCTGATTAGACAAACTTTGTTTTTATTACTTGCTTTAAGTTTGACTTTGAAAACATAGACAGGGAACTAAATAAGGCTTATTTCTCTAACTAATTATATCAGCACTTTAAAGATGACTAACTTGTATTTTTTAGCAGTCTATATAAAAAGTTAGCAGCTTTTAAAAGACTACAACTCCACACTCTGTAATGACGTTGAATTAAAGCTAATAAAGAAACTGAATTAGTCATTCTGAGGGTAAACACAGAACAAGTTTATATCTTGCTATTAATGCTTGTTTTACTGAACTTCCTAATTACCCAGGTAACATTATTTCCCTTCTCAGATCTTCAATGGGGTTGAAGACTATATAAATGTAGTTACTTTTCTCTCATAACTTGGCCAAGTTATTTATTATACAAGACCTAAGCTAGTTAGAATAGGATATTTGTACTTATTGTATATAATTTCATAGTAGGTTTAGAACTCTCTTACTTAAACAAAGGGGGAGGTGTTGCGGGAGGTCCTTCCGCTCCTCCAGCCTATAGCCGCTGAGATACCAGCCCATTGGGGCGTGGTCTCTCTCCCTTTAAAAATGTGGCCACTTCCCTCTCCTCTCTCTCTTGTTTCCTGCTCCTCTTTCAGCGACTAGACTCCCTTCTTGATTGCGCAGAGTGCTGTTGTCTGGGATGGTGATCTGTAAGTTTTTTCCCCTTTTAAATAAATACCATCCTATTAATCAAAGGCAAGGAACAGGTCCCAAGGTGAAATGGAAATAGGAGGGAGTCTAAGAACTAGTATTGCCCTAAGGTAAACTGAGGCTAAGGTCTACCTTTTTGTTGCTCTACCAAGTTGACCTGAGAAAGCTGCCCTGGGCTCTTTTATTTTTCCCCCTTCACAAGTACCGGTGACAGGACTTGAACACTGGTCCAAGGGCTCAAATCCATTGATAAGAAGAAGCAAGAGCATTAGGGCTGGAAGCAAAGTTGTTAGCCAAGGGAACCAGGTGAATTATCTAGAATTTTGTTTGTTATCATTAGCAAGGCTATTGAATCTCTAATTACCCTGAGTGACTGACATAGAAACAACATTTTTTTTCCCCAGGAGGATAACCTTTTAGTATTAATACAAAAATTTATGACTTAGTTTATTCAAATACCTTAAACCCAACAAAGTTAGCAAAGACAAGGAGGCTACACAGCAGTTTTGCCTATGTTGTGAATCTTAATTTAAACATCTGACACACAGGTGGTCCTAGACTGCCCCTGTACAACAACCTCCAAAAGATTGAGATTTATAGGAGTGGATGCTGTTCCAAGCTCTCTTAGGAAACAAGCTCTCTGTTCCAAACTGCTTAGGTCATTGTCTTCTGCATCACAAGAAAAGAACAATTTTGTCTTTGGTTAGCTTTTGGTACTTATGGCTTTGACCCTAATTTCTAGGCTTTTAATGATCTAAAACATTGTATAGCACAGATGTCTTATTATACTTTTTAAAAAAGTTAAAAATTTTCAATGTCATTTTGCAATATCAAGAATATTAAAAATCAAATATTTTTTATAAAGGGACATGCGTCATCATGCAAAAAATTTATTCCAATCTAAACTATCTTGGAGATTTGTTAGGCCCACTCAACATGGTCACCTTTAATCAAGATGCTGGTGAAAAAATGTGGCATCCATTTTTTTTAAACCCAACAAAAAGGCAAACCAAATTTTTTTTAAATTACCCATGCATAGATTTTAAGTAAATAAAACATGTGTCAAAAAAGGAAGACCCTTAATACAATTTTTAAAAACAGCATATAGCAGTTTTAACATTATCTATACCAAAAAGTCATCTGAATTTTTGTTAACACAAATTTAGTAACCAGAGCTCAGTGATAAAGTCTCAGCTCCAGGCTTGCAAGAAAACTTACACAGACAAATGTTTTAACAAAACAAGCACATTTAGTATTTGCATGTATGAGAAACCACAGCAAACATAATTTAGACAACATAAAAACTCTTACCAAAGTCTTTTTTTGTGTTTTTTTTCCAATGGTGTATGGCTACAATATTTTAAGCAATAACAGAAACATGCATTATAAAAAAACCTTTAAATTTACATCATATAAATTCCTGTACCAGTGTGAAACATTTGAGACCAACAACAATTTTTTTTTGTACATTAACCAATAATAATTTGTAACCAGCCCCTATAAATGATGACAGATATTTATAACCCATAGGATCTGAAAGAGCCCTTGACCCATGGAGCCAAACCTTAGTCAGGTTTGTCCAGAAGTTTGAGGCATGCAGCCCCCAGGGCAGGCAGAGGGAACTCATCCATCAGCATGGGAGGGACAGGGCGCAGCACTGGGGGAAAAAAGATTGTTAACCTCTCCAAGCCATAGTAATTAACCCCAGATTCTCTGTTCAGTGTTTGAAATCCTATTGGGATACATCTGTTCCTAGAACTGTGGCTGGCATCCTTGCTACACTGCAACAAGGCTGCATAGCTCAGCCATCCATCCACACAAGCAAGCTGCCCTGCAGCTGGCAGCATTGTGCTTGGGCCCAAGACTGACTCCTTTTCATGAAATGTTTAAGGCGGCAAAAATATATACCCCTATGCTTATGGCCCTATCTCTAAAGTCCTGTAAATGATTCACAATATTAAAGTCAAAGAAGTCATGATTTGTGTCTGTCAGCGTCAGTCTAAGTCAGTACAAAAGCACAACACACAATACACAGACATACAGGACAATAAACAGGAAGGACAATGATGCCAAACAAACCAAAAGCACAGCTTCAAGCAACCAAATCAAAGACACAGCTTCAAGCTGTTTTGTGGATGTGACCCACCCTGCTATCGAAATGAGACTGCTATCCACACATGTCTTTACAAGAACTGACCATGCCACCTGCATGTCACACTGAAAGACCCCCAGTGTTGGGAGACTCTCACTCAAGTCTTGGGATAACCTGACCCCCCCAGTAACTCAGCAGAGACCATCCTTGCTGCAATCACACGAGGTTTATTGACAGGTATCAGTGCACTGGGGCCAAGACTCATAACCTACGCAGGGGAGGAGTTTGACCCTGGGTGACCGGAAGAAGGGGTTTTTGTAGGAAGAAACCACAGCCCAGTAATCTGAAAGGGAGTAGGGAGGGCTTCATAGAAAAATTCCAAAAATACCAGTGATGATCACAAGGGGGCAACTCCCTGTTTCTCAAGATTACACTCAAGATTACAATTTAACTTTATCTTCAGCTAGTTTCTGAACCTGAACCGGCCAATCCTAGATTTCTGATACTTCTTTCCCTTAGATTTTTGGCTCCATTTTTTCCTGCTAGGGGGGTCTGGGTTTATCCAGGTCTTTCAACACCACAGAACTGAGAAATGCTACCCATGTATCTCACCAGAAAACTGAGAGACCTGGTACCTGCAAGTTCCCAGAGGGAACCACCCTCTGCAGAAGGGCCCTAGGACATCTCCTCGGGGCACCCCACCTGTGATGTTTTTGCACTTTTGAAAATCATCTTCAGGCACTACAGTTCTTGGGCCCACTCACAGACACAGATGAAGTATGAAACAAAACAGAAAGCTTACTGACATGAAACAAAACACAGAAAACTTACTGGCTGGTTGAAGGCTCTACAGGCGGTAGTCCTAGTGGGCTTTGGGAAATCTGGGATGAGGCATTGACTTAGAGTAAACTACTGAGACTCTGACCTCTTATTAAATTTATCGAGGGCCCAGTTCAACTCTGGCAGGTGATAATGGTTGGAAGTAAAGAACTTCCTTTGGGTGACCTGTTCATACTTAGCTTATCACGGCTGGCCCCCACAAGGTCACCCAAAAGCCAGAGTAGGACTCAGCCACTGAAAAGTTTATGGAGGCCTGAGTCTCAGTAGTTTACCCTGAAGCAATACCTGTTTGCAGGAAGGACCACAAACTAAGATTACCTAAGCACCATCCAAGAACATACTATCCAAAGGAAATGCCTAAAATTCCAACTGGTGTAGATAGGATCACCTGCCAGTACACACTCCCCAGGACACCCCTAGACAAATGTCAGCCAATCAGGGGTCCTGAACCTCAAAAACCCCTCACCCCCACCTTTACTACTATAAAAAAAAACAGCTCTAACTGAGCTCAGGGCTCTCCATATATTCCAATATGTTGGACATGCAGAGAGACCGAGTTTGCAAACTTGCATAAAATAAAGGCTCTTTGCTTTTACATATGGGATTCTGTCTCCTTGTTGGCTTTTGGAGAACTTCGTGGATTTGGACATAACAGTACTACCTGCTCCTTGACACACAGTACTAATTAGGAATCTGAAGGAATATGAAATATTATGTTTTCATATTTAAGATTCCATCATGCTGTGCACCCTCTATATAATCAAACAATAAACAAAAAAAACCCAGTAATGTCTTTGAGCACTTTCTGACTAACTCCACTTTTACAGGGTTAGCTCAGCTGTTATGGTAAAAATCAAATGCTGCAGGTCCCCAGTAGTGGCCACAAGACAGGAAGGTAGCTGGCCCCAGGCAGAGAGTCACAAGGCAGGTGAGAGACAGAGACCTATTAGGCAGCCATGCAGAGAAAGTGGGTATTTATTGGAGAGAGAGAGAGAGAGAGAGAGAGAGAGAGAGAGAG
>NC_022016.1:4783843-4805351 GCF_000317375.1 Microtus ochrogaster
GGAGAAAGGGAGAAATGGGGAGAAGGGAGAGAGGCAGAAGCTGCCTTTTTAGGAGAGAGACAGAGTGACAGAAAGGAAGAAACTCAGGATGGAAGCAGAAAGAAGATCTGCTTGCCTCAGTAGTCAGGGAGGAAGTGAGCAGGGCTTGTTTCTTAAAGGGACAGGACAGACCATTACGCTAACCCTCATAACAACTCTGAGATAAGAAAACTGAGGCCCAATGATTAAGTGCCAAAGCAACCTGTCAGAACCTGGACTTCCATCCAGATATCAGAAGCATCCTTAACCTTGTTTTATTTTTTCATTTTTATCCTAAAGTAGAGTCAAGGGTTGTTGTGGTGATTGATTGAGGTTATGAATAATTCATACTTTGTTAACTAACTTTTTAAATTAGAATAAATTGGACACATAGAATAAGTAGTGGCACGTGGTTGATATCCTAGCACTTGGAAGAATGATCAAGTAGAACTGATAGCCTAAAGGAGCCTGGACTACTGTTCTAGTCTGGTATCTACTGCTGAGATAATGACCATGGCCAAAAGCAACTTGGAGAGGACGGGTTTATTCAGCCTGATCCCAGTCCATCACTGAGGGAAGTCAAGGCAGAAACTCAAAAGGTCAGGAACTTGGAAAGGGGAACTTAAGCAGAGATAAAAGGAATGCTATTTACTGGCTTGCTCACCAGGTTTGTAGTCAGCTACCTTTCTTACATCTCCCGGGACCACCTGCCTACTGCTGCCACAGCCATTGTCAATCATCAGTCAAGAAAATGCCCCACAGACTTGTCCACAGGCCAACCTGATGGAGGCTTTTTCTCAGCTGAAGTTCTCTCATCCTGGATGTGTACAGATTTCTGTCAAGTTGACAAAAAACTTATCAGTATAGATACATAGTGAGCTACAGGCCAGCCTAGGTCACACCACAAAATTCTGTCTCAAACAAGATAGGAACAGAGTTATAAAAAGTTTTTGAATAATAGCTAGTTCCTTAGTCCCAGGCTCTGCAACTCAGATATCAGAAGAGGAAAGGTGACTGGACCTTGTACTTCTCTATTTATTTCTCCCAAAAGAATTGAGTCAAATGGGAATAACTATGCCCTGCAAACACAAATTTCTATTATCCAAAATAACATATCTTACTGTGGAAGAGGCCTATGAACATTTATATTCACAGAACCAAAAATCCTAAATCAATCTACTTACCAAATGTGCTGAGGGGATATCAGGTAGGCAGGCTACAACAGGCTAAAGAAATCTTTTTTATGTTTTCCAGATATCATTACAGTCTTAGCTTTAGAATTAGTGGAAACTAGTAATCTTCTAAGTTTAACAATACGTTCTAGCAGTGTTACCTAATAGTCACAAGAATTTTAGGTCAGATTCAGAGGTTGGTAATAAATGAGTATTAAAGATTGGACTTCAGTTATCCATTTGCCCATTTATCTGTCACCGTTACCAGTGAGCTGCAAAGTCGCTGAAGGACATTGTCTACTTACAGTCAGATTTGTTAGCATGTGATCTAGCATGTAAGATTTTCAGAGTAAATGAGCCAGACTCAGACATGGGACTTTAGGAAAATTACATCCTTGTCAAACCTAGGATTATTGTAGCTGCGAAAGGAATATATCTAATAAGAGTTGTACATTTTCTGAGCTCTTCATAGACACTCACACATCATAACTGACTCTTTCAATGATACTCTAGGTAGATATAAAAACTAAATAGGATGCTAAATTTGCCTCCTGAAAGCATAGAACTAGAGTCCAAACCTAGGCCAATCAGGTCTATGAAATGCTCCAAGCCATACTCCATAAACAACCCACATTTTATAAAAGGAGCTATCTTGATCTAAGCCATTCTGACAGGTTTAAGGTGGTGAAAAGTTTCTGTACCCCAATAAGCCTCTCCACTCATGCAGCAATCCAAACCACCCCAAATAAAATCAAAGTAGAAAAAATCCCAGGTTTAATGGGTACAATGCTCCTAGATGATTTTTCTGCCCCCAGGGAGGAGATGGGAAAGGAAAACTGGAAAACCACATGTCTGATTTCTGGGGGCCATTTAAATATCCTGTGGGAATAGTCTTGAGCATCTCTGGAAGAGGGGTTGTCATTTGGCCAGCTTTCTGAAATGCTTCAGGGTTTGGAGAGAGATGGGGGAAGGAGCTTGGGGTGGAACTTCCTCCGGAACATTCCAGACTCTTTGAGTATATGGATGCCAGGTGCTAGGGTGAAGCTTTCACCTGAACAGATGTGAAGAAGGACGCTTGAAAGAAATCCCACACTAGCTCGGAATTGAGAATAATAGATGATTATTTATTTAGGGGTAGACTCACAAATCAGAATCCTCTGCTGGAACAGAGAACAGAAACCAAAACCCATAGACAGAAAAAAGGCCAGATGCATGCTTTACATTGGCATAAATAGTATATGAGACCATGCCTAAGTGGGTGGATAACTTGAAGGCTATTGGCTGTATGATTTCCTACAGCCCAGATGGTATCTCAGAGATGTTTTAATTTGTATTTCCCTGATGACTAAGGATGTTGAGCAAGGGAGGTGGTGGCGCGGAGGAGGCAGAAATCCTCAATAAATAAATAAATTTTTAAAAAAAAATTACTCTGAGGACAAAATAAAAACCAATTTGCTTATTCTCTAAAAAAAAAAAAGTCTTTTGTTCATATGATTTTTTTCTGTTGAGAATTCTCTGTTTAGATCTGTACCTGATTTTTTTAATTGTATTATTTGGTATTTTGTTGACTAATTTCTTGAGTTCTTTGTATATTTTAGAGATTAGCCCTTTGTCATATGTAGATATATGAACATCTTTTCCCATTCTGTAGGTTGCTGCTTTGTCTTGTTGACCATGTCTTTTGCCTTACAGAAACTTCTCAGTTTCAGGAAGTCCCCATTTATTTATTGTTGTTCTCACTATCTGTGCTACTGGTATATATTTAGGAAGTGGTCTCCTGTGCCAATGTGTTCGAGGCTACTTCTCACTTTTTCTTCAATCAGATTCAATAGAGCTGGATTTCTGTTGAGGTCTTTGATCCATTTGGACTTGAGTTTTGTGCATGGGTCTAGATATGAATATATTTGCATTCTTCTACATGTAAACATTCAGTTATGCCAGCACCATTTGTTGAAGATACTTTCTTTTTTTTTCCATTGTGTAACTGCAGTAGGAGGCCACTTGTTTGTTTCCCAGCTGCCCAGCCCCAAAATAATCACACAGAAACCATATTGTTTGCAATACTGTTTGATCAATAGCTTAAACAAATTTCTGGATAACTCATATTTTAAATTAAACCATCTCCATTAATATCTGTATCACCACAAGGCTGTGGCTTACCAAGTAAAGTTCTGGTCTGTCTCTGGGAGGAATACATAGTGGAACTGTCTTTGAAATTTCCTGCTTCATGTAAAAGTCTGCCAGATATTATGGGATTGTAGGCTGAAGATTACACACCCTAACATTACAGAAGAACTTTGGGTGACTTTCCAGGCAGTGAGATGTCTCTATCAAGTCTAGAGCTTTGGAAGGTGCTTACAATGCACTTTCTGTTTACTTAGACTCCTTCTGGAGTCTTTGATGGAGTTAAAAAATAGATAGTTATAATTATAGTTTTCCTTATTTATGATTAAAGATAAAATAAATATATGTATTGTAACTATAATTCTTGCTTGATACCTGTTTTGTTATATGTAATTTTACTATTTTAAAGTTAAAACCTTACTTTTTATTTAAACAGAAAAGGTGAGGGGATGTGGGATTCCTGTTTGTATGGTGTGAATATCATTGGTTAATAAACTGTCTTAGGCTTGTGCAGGGCAGAATATAAGTTGGCAGGAAAAACTAAACTGAATGCTGGGAGAAAGAAGCCAGAGTCAAGGAGAAGCCATGTAGAACCATGGGAGACAGACACTGAAATTTAACCTGGTAAGTCAGATTAATGGAGATGGGCTAATTTAAGATATGAGTTATCCAGAAATACGCTCAAGCTATTGGTCAAATAGTGTTGCAAATAATATAGTTTCTATGTGGTTATTTCAGGGCTCAGCAGCTGGGAACAAACAAATGGGCTCTTAAAACATATAACTTTAGCATCTTTTCCAAAATCAGGTGTTCATAGGTGTGTGGATTAATATCAGCACTTTTGATTCAATTCCATTGGTCCACCTGTCTGTTTTTATGTCAATACCAAGCTGTTTTCATTGCTATAGCTTACAGTAGAGTGTAGTAGGAAGCCACGGGCTATGTTCCGCCACCTGGCTCCTGGTTGCCTGGCTAGCTTATGCCCCGAAATAACAACACACAAACTGTATTCATATAAACACTGCTTGGCCCATTTCTATTAATGTGTGTAGCACCATGAAGTGGTGACTTACCAGGAAGACTCTAGCCTATGTCCATCTTGGGTCTGAGCTTCATCACGAATGCCCCGGAGAGGAGAAACATGGCGTCTGAGCTCACTTCCTCTTCCTCCCAGCATTCTGTTCTGTTTACTCCACCCACCTATGTTCTAAACTATCAGGCCAAGCAGTTTCTTTATTAATTAACCAATGAAAACAACTGATATATGACACTCCCACATCAGTAGAGCTTGAAGTCATGGCTGGTGATGGCACTAGAAGTTCCTTTCTTATACAGGATTCTTTTGCTTATGCTAGATTTTTTGTTTTTCCAAACAAAGTTGAGTATTTTTCTTTTGAAGTCTGAGAAGAATTGTGTTGGGATTTGATGGGGCTTGCATTGAACTTGTAAATGGCTTTTGGTAAGTTTGCCATTTTTCCTACATTAATCCTTTCTATCCAAGAGCATCTTTCCATTGTATGCTATCTTCTTCAATTTCTTTCTTCAAAGATTTAAAGTTCTTGTCATACAGGTCTTTCACTTGTTTGGTTTGAGTTATCCCAAGATATTTTATGTTGTTTGCTATTGGTAAAGAAGATTTATGCTCTGTAATAGCCAACTCTTACAATACTCTTAGGAGCAAAATGAGAAAGCATTTAGCATTTGGCCTAACCTACAATATTGCTCTTTACCAAGACTTGTAATCATTAACAAGTTTACTTAGTGAGGACACCTGTCTTTAAAGATTGAGAGCTGTGAAATCTTACTCAACTACTGCTTCACCAACCTGCAGGTTATCTGGGGATGGGGAGGTAGATGATGAGATAACTTGGAATAAGATTTCTGTCTTAGTTAGGGTTTCCATTGCTGTGTGAAGAGACAGCATGACCTCAGCAACTCTTATAAAGGAAACATTTAACTGGGATTGTTTGCTTATAGTTTCATAGGTGCTGTCCATTATCATCATGACAGACAGCATGGTAGCATTCAGGCAGATGTGCTGTGGGAACTGAGAGTGCTACATTTTACAAGCATCAGGAGGTCAACTGACTGTCACACTGAGGGAATTTGAGTTCAAGAGCCCTCAAAGCTTGCTGGACAGTGACACACTTCCTCCAACAAGGCCACGCCTCCTAATAGTGCCACTCTGTGGGTATTTTTTTCAAATAACCACAACTTGCTAACTTGTTGGAACTGAGAAAGTTTGTGACTTTGCATGAACATTTACATTTTACACTTTTGTAAAATGTGGGTAGTATTAGTTGTCAACCTTACAGGAATGTGAATATTCAACAACTTAGCAGATCATTCTTTGGTTTTCTTGCTTTGTTTTGGGAAGCAGGGTTTCTCTGTATAGCTCTGACTCTTCTGGAACTTGACTTGTAAACCATATCAGCCTTGAACTTGCCTCTACTTCCCATGTGCTGGGACTAATCTGTGCACTACCATGTCTGGATTAACAGATCATCTAATGGGCTTAATGAGTTATCTACAAAGTGCTCTATGCATGTTGGCAATTTTTTTTATTTGTTTGGCCTTTGGTTTTTGTTTTTTTAAGAAAGGGTTTCTCTGGGTAGTCCTGGACATTCTGAAACTGACTCTGTATACCATGCTGGCCTCAAGCTCAGAGATTCCCTCGACTTTGCCACCCAAGTGCTGGAACTAAAGTCATGCACCATCACAGCCCAGCTAATGTTGTAGGTGCATAGCCCCTTGTTCCATCCCACCCAGCTAGCTTACACACAGAATAACCACGTGGAAATTGTATTAATTAAATTACTGCCTGGCCCATTATTTCTAGCCTATTACAGGCTAACTCTCACATCTTAATTCAACCCATTTCTAATAATCTGTGTAGAACTATGAGGTCATGGCTTATAAGGAAAGATTCAGCATATCTGACCTGGCAGCTTCATGGCGGCTGCTCTCTGCCTGCCTTCTTTCTCCCAGCATCCAGTTCTGTGTTTTCTGCCTACCTAAGTTTCTGCCCTATCAAAAGGCCAAGGCAGATTCTTTATTTAACCAATGAAATCAACATAAATACAGAAGGACCTCCTACACCATTTCTCTCTTTTCTGTTTAAACAAAAAGAAAGGCTTTATCTTTAACATAGTAAAATTACATATAACGAAAACAGTTATCAAGCAAGAATGACAGTTACAATATTTATATCTACTTTATCTTTTATTATAACTAAGGAAAACTATAACTATTTATTCTTCAACTTCATCAAAGACTCCAGAAGGAAATAATATTACCTACATAAACAAGAAATAAGCAACTTCCAAACTCTAGAAATGACAGAGACATCTTGCTGCCTGGACAGTCATCCAAAGTTCCTCTGTACCATTGGGGCATCCATCTTCAGCCTACAGGCCCATAATATCCAGCACACATTTTCATGAAGCAGGAAATTTCAAAGACAGTTCAGTCACTTTCTTCTGTATCCTGCAGAATGTCTAGCAGATACTTTCATGAAACAGGAACCCCAAAGGACCATCTCACCTTTAGGCAAGTTCAGCAGTCCTCTCTCTCAGTTCTTTATGTCCAGTTTATGTAACAGTTCAGGCAAGAGCAGTTTCTTGCCCAAATGGCTATCAAACTCCATAAGGATCCTCTTCAATGCCCATCTTCCTCTGAAGTAGCTTGGTGTTGCCAGGAGCAGATGTGTCTCATTGTCATGAAAAGCCCTAAGTTATTAAAATATTTTAAAATGTCATATTCTGTAGTCTTTCAAAGATATGAAGAATGCCTTTCTTACTGAAATACATCTCTATATATCTAGAAAATCTAAGTAACATGACTACAAGCTTACTATTATGGATGATTATCCATTAACAACTTATATTTCCTAATTATACATTACATTTTTAAATGAACTACACAATCACAATACCTTAATCAAGATCAGAAATACACATACATATAACAACATTGGCCTTAAATTTATATCAATAAAGCAAAATCCATACCAAGGCAAATTATTCATATCTCTATCATATCCCCCTTTAAATGTAAAATAACATTTATAAACAATATTTGGGAATATGGGCATAGTTTTTTTCTCTCCAAACTGCTTCATGCTGTATGGGGGCTCTGTTAATCAGGTCTTTCATGGTGTATCCTATATTCTACGTTCATCTCAGTCAGCTGTTGAGTGAAGTAACTTTCTGGGGGTGTTTATGACAACCTTTCAGGAGGGTGTGGTCTATCATACCATATTGGTCTAGAATAAATCCGCAGGATCTCATCCTCGGTGAAAACAAATGAAGAACCTCTTTTCCAAAGCATCATATCCTTAGACCCAAATTCTGAAGTCAAGAAACCTTTATGATATACATGCTGGATTAGCTTAGCAGACCACACAATGAAATGTCTTTCTGTACTTAGCTCCTTCACAGTCAAAAAATTTAAAGAAAACACAATAATACATATAATCCAGACTATCTGTTAATTTTCTATTTTTATGTGGCTTATATTTCTTTATTTTTTAATCCATGACTATTTATACTGTATCTCTTTAAAGACTTTACCATTTTTTAAGCATTAACTTTATTTTATGACTGTTTATACTCTTTTTTTTCTCCCAAGCCTTCGCACATTTATCTAACAATATGACCCATTTAGAGGTCTTTTATGTCTGAATCTGTACTATTGGAATCTGTAATTCTTTACTGTCCAGGAACACTTTAGCTTTCTGGTTTTAAAATGCTAAGCTCTTAACAATCTAAGCCGTGCCAATCAAATACAGGTACTGCCTGCTTGCCCTTCCCCATCCAACATGGCAGAACCGCTTGTGCCTCTGAGCCGTGCATTGCACCACTAGCATGGCAGAGCTGCTTGTGCCTCTGAGTCAATTGTGTCTCTGAGCCACAGCACACAATGCCTCCCTTTTAGGCACATAGTAAGTCCAATTGCCATCAAACAAACCATAGCACTTTAGACACAAACCCCAATTGAAATGCTCTGTCTCCCACAAGAGACAGATGTCACGCTAACGGCACAGCCCAGAAACTGGTATTTCAAAACCGCCACTTTTTAGTAGACCTGATCCCACTGCCTACCCAAGGAGGGAGTGCCAAGCCACAGGGATGGTCTCAGGTACTTTGTTCCTGACCCTGAGTGGGTACACAACACTGTGCCCACAAATGCTCCATAGCCGGAGATTGCACCGGTGGCAGGGCCCAGAAAGCCCCATTTTAAAATGGCGTGGCTTTTTAAAAATTGCTGAGTCAGGAGAATCTCTCTGTGGCACGCCCCAGCAAACAGCAAAAAGCTGTGTTAAACTCTGTTTTTCTTTTTCTGTATTTAAAATTAAGCTCTCTCAGGTTTTACATGTATCCAGGTTGCCACGTTGAGGCACAAAAAGAGGGACAACTGGTGTGGGAGAATTGTCTGTGTTCTGTCAATCATGTTTTAAATAAATGCTGATTGGCTGAGCAGGAAGTATAGGCAGATCAACCAGACAGGAAGTAGAGGCGAGGTGATGAGACCAGGAGAATTCTGGGAAGTAGGAAGCTCTTTCTGCAGTCCTGCTCAGATCACTGAAGAAGCAGAATGTGACCTGCTTCACTGAAATAGGTACTGAGCCATATGGCTAACATAGATAAAAACAATGGGTTAATATAAGCTACAAGAGTTAACAAGAAGCATGAGCTGAGGGGCCAATCAATGTATAAGTAATGTAGACTTCTATGTGATTCTTTGGAGCTAAACAGCTGTGGGAACCAGGCAGACAGAAACCCCAACCTACAGCCGGCCCTCATGTTACAAGCTAATGTTGAATATTAATATCATTGCTAATCTAAACAAGAGAATCTTTTTTTCTTTTTCTCATTACCAAATGAATTATGGTAGGAAAGAGGAGTGTCTTGCTTACAAAACATAAAAAATAAATGCATAAATAAATCATATTCTAATGTATCATAAACAAATTTAAGAATACCTATTTATTTTATGTTTAAAAACCACCTATGAGTGAGTACATGTGATAATTGTCTTTCTGTGTCTGGTTTTTAAACATAAATCAAAGAAAACCAGCCTACAAAACACAATCCAAGTGAACTTAGACAACAATGAGGACACTAAAAAAGAGAGACTTACATAGATCTAACCTACATGGAAAGTAGAAAAAGACAAGCTCTCCTGAGTAAATTGGGAGCATGAGAACCTTGGGGGAGGGTTGAAGAGTGGAATGGAAAGGTGGGGGGGCAGAGAAAAATGCAGAGCTAAATAAAAATCAATAAAAAAGAAAAAATACCTATTTATAATTATAATAAAAGAATTTTCATGAAATAATATAAACTCATATATCTCAGTCTATCTGTGTTGTTGGTTTGTTTGTTTGTCTATCATTCTATCACAAGTAACCTCCTCCATTATACTTAGTCACTTGCATGTATTATCTCAGAGTTTCTATGATTCAAGAAATCCAACTACAGCTTTTTCGGCTTTCAGGTTTCATAGTATCTTACAGGGCTGAGATCAAGTTCTTGGCTAGGTTTGGTATGTGATCTGAAGGTTGGATTGAGGAAGTACCCATTTCCAAGACTATTTTAATAGCTGTCAGCTAGGTTCAGTTCTACTGAACAGAGACAAACTCCAGCAATTGAGTCTATCACTTCTATTCCACATAATTTTTTTACATCATTGTGTATTGAATATTCTATTTTATGTTTTGAAAGTGGAGACAGATCATAGCTATTTTAAAATATAAAATACAGCATACAAGAAATAATAAACTTTGCTCATTAGAACTAAAAATTTCTGGCCTTGTAAAAGACAGCATGAGGAAAATAAGTAGGGCTGCATGGCCTGGGAAAATTTGTTACAAAAGGGACTCTAATAGAGGACTTTTGGAAATTAAAAAAAATCTTAAAATGTAGCTATAAGAAAATAATTGGGTCCTTAGGAAATAGGTTAGGGGCCAAAGTACTTGCAGTACTAAAGCGTGAAAACCTGAGTTTAGAACCTTGATGTTCACATAGAAAAGCTGAACATGGTGGAGAAGCACACTTGTAATCCTAGTACAAGGAAGCAACGACGGGAGAATCCTATGAACTCACCAGCCAGCCAATCAAGCCAATTTGAAAAGACAAATTGGAAACTTCCCACAAAGCAAAGTATACTCCTACATGAGACTCGGCAGTCATGTTCTCTAGTATTCATCCAAAGAAAGTGACAACATATATCTGCACAGAGCCTGCACATGGATCTCTATAGAAGCTTTATTTGTGATAAAGCTTGGGAGCATCAAGAATCATTTTCTACATAAATGGATAAGCTGTGGAATATCTTTTGGTCCCTGTGCCACAATGAATGTAAAATAATAGTTTCCAAGCTGTAAGAATAGATGATGTGGGATTCCACCATTGGTTAATAAAGGACTGTTTTGGGCCTGCACAGGGAATAGAGATAGGTGGGGAAAACTAAACTGAATGCTGGGAGAAAGGAGGTGGAGTAGAGAGAAGTCAGGTAACACTGCCAGAGACAGATGCCAAAACCTTGCTGGTAGGCCACAACCTTGTGGTAAGGCACAAATTAATGGAAATGGGTTAAATTAAGATGCAAAGCTAGCCAATAAGAAGTTAGAGCAAATAGGCCAAGCAGTGATTTAATTAATACAGTTTCTGTGCGATTATTTTGGTTCTGGGAGGCTGGGACATACAAGCAACCTTTTTACCACAAATACATGCAGGAAATATGAGTTAAAGAAACCAATCTATAAAGGATAACTCTAAATATCTCTAACTATATGCCATTGTGAACATGCCAAAAATGTAGAGACCCAAGAAGATCAGTGGTTGTCATGGGTTGGAGGCCAGGTGAAGAAACCATAAGTAGAACACTGATGCTATTTTAAGGCAGTGAAAACACTCTGGATAACAAACTCATCATGGGTATGTGCTGTTATATGTTTGTCCAAAGCAGTAGAATGACAGCACCAGAAACTCCTCCTAATATAAAAACTATAAGATGTGGTTGGTGCGTGATTAGATATATCTCTGAACGTTTGTCAGTTGTGTTTTTATCACACTGATAGGAGTTGTGATAATGGAGGAAGATTATGCTTAGATCAGGGCAGGAGCACAGGGAAATGCTTCTTTCTTCCTCTTAATTTTGCCATGAACCAAAAATATTCTAAAATTGTTTTTGAAACAATACATATCAACATACTTCTATAGGAAATATAAGGGTTCTGTGGTGGTTTGAATGAAAATGGCTCCCATAGATTCATAGGGCGTGGCATTATTAGGTGCTATAGCCTTATTGGAGGAATTGTGTCACTGGGCATGGGCTTTGAGATTTCAGATACTCAAGCCAGGCCCAGTGTCATTCTTTCTTACTGCTGCCTGAAGAACTAAATATAGAACTCTCAGCTCCTTCCCAGCACCATGTCTGCCTGCATGCTGCCATGCTTCCTGCCATGATGATGATGGACTAAACCTCTCAGAATTTCGTCCCAGGAACTGGGGTATTACTATGACAGGCCAGACCATGCTTTTGTTTGGAAGAATATGAAAACTTTTGGACTAGAAAAGCAATTGAAAATTTTAAGTGGGGCTTAGTGGGCCATACTAGTAGGAACATGGAAGATGCAGTGCTGAGAGTGATTTGGACTTGGGGACATGGGTCACGTGGTTTCAGAGGAGAAGAATGTTAATATGTGGCCTAGTGATGGATCTTGCTATACTTTAGTGAAAAATTTGGTTACTTTCTTTCATTGTCCCTCAAAAATTCTACCTGAGAATAAATTGAACAGGTTTGGATTAATTGCATTAATTGCAGCCTAGTGTTGACTTTGTCATGTTTTTATTAGTGGCTAGTTTCATGCAGACCTATAACAAAAAGGGTCAAGTTGATTAAAATGTACAGTTTGAGGAGAAAGGGGACACCAGGGAGTATAAACAAGATAAGTCCTGTGTTCCAGGAGATAAACAAAATAAAGAAAATCTGATGCTAAAGGGAATAATGGAAGTGCTGACCCCAGGGTGAGACACCACCCAGCTAAGATTCTATCTTGTAGAGAGGAATTAAAAAATAGCTTTAGAACTGGACTCGGTGATGGATGCCTTTAATCCCAGCACTAGGGAGGCAAAGGCTGGTGAATTTGCAAGTTCAAGGTTGGTCTGGTCTAAAAAGCAAATTCCAGGACAACCAAGCTTAGGCAGTGAAGGAAACCATCAAAAACAAAAAGGTAGTGAAAATATATTTGAATGAAGGGTTCATGATTCAGCCCCAGCAAGTAACAGAACTTGGCAGCATTGGACACAGGGTTCTGGCTTTCGAGTCAAGGATACAAGTAATGGGTTATGGGATCTTCCTCCTCTCCTAAGTAAAACCCCTGAGGCCAGGTGTGTAGAAGGGATGTCACTGCATGCATGCCTAGAGAAGCTCTTGCATGAAGCTGTGAGGGCTAAGCTTGGGTTGCCTTGGAGACCCCAAGATGTTGGAGATGCAGATGTCTCTTCTCCTGAGGAAAGCTGCTTTCTGGGAGTGGAACCAGCCCAAGAGAAAGAAATGTGTTACAGTCAGCAAAGTTTAAAGGAGTTGAAGATCTGAAGAGCACTTTGACATCAGACGTGGAGATACAGAGTTTGGGAGTTTGCCCAGCTGGTTTTGGTCCAGTGTTTACTTACTATGCTCCTTTTCCTCCCTTTTGTAATGGTAATGTATATTCTGTGCCATTATATCTTGGAAGTATGTGATCTGCTTTTCGACTTTGATTTTATAGGGAATTAAAGTTGAGATTGCTGTGAGTGTCAGAAGAGACTGAACTTTTAAACATTGTTGAGACTGTGAGGGACTAGAGGACTTTTGAAGTTGGGCTAAGTGCATTTTTGCATTAGGGTATGGCTACAAGCCTATGGGGGCCAGGGAATAGAATGTGGTGGTTTGGATAAAAATTGCCACAATAGACTCAGAAGAAGTGGTACTATTAGGAGGTATGGCCTTATTGGAGGAATTGTGTCACTAAGGTTGGGCTTTGAGATTTTAGATGCTCAAGCCAGGCCCATCACTCTTTCTTCCTGCTGCCAGCCAATCAAGATGTACAACTCATGACTCTGAAGAGCACCATAGGCTTTGTTAAGGAGTGTGTTAAGTGTGCACTCTGGAAGAAGGAATGGCACAGAGAATCTCTGTGTGCCCATTACCTAGCTATGATTGTTGCCAATGTTTTTTCCAATGTGGCTCCTGCTTTTCCTTATCCCCAATTTGTTTCAATTGACTGGCATGTTTTAAATCAAATCCCAGATACTCTATTCCTCCTCCTGTAAACGCACACAGTATGCATATTTAAAGCTATCTTATTTTTTAGAGATATTTAAGCATAATTTTGACATAGCTACCCAGCTTTTAAAATACATTTTAATTGTTAGGATGTTTAAATAATGATCAAAATTTCTGCATATTGTGCTAGTCTTTTCTGCTGTATGGTGACTATAGTTTCTGTCGTTGCCTATGCTGTTATTTGACAAGGACCTTGGGTTATTTGAAACTTTAACTGACACATTTTCTCCTTGTGTTCCTCTTCTTTCTTAGGGAATCATCACTTTTTGTTTCCTAGATTGTCTTTCTAGAAAATTCAGTTGTAATATAAATATGGTTATAAATGCATAAAATAAAATACATATGGACCATAAAGACAGAAAGGATGTCAAGATAGAATAACTCAAAATATTTTAACATGTAACTAACATATGCTTACTTGCTAGGGATAAGATTTAGTGGAATATAATACCTCTCATGATTTCAAAGTAACAGTGAGCATAAATGTTTTGAAGTATTTGGAACTGCTGTTGTGTGATTCAAATGTGTGCAAATTGAATTATGTCAATATTATAGGGAATTTTCTGAATCCTTCTGATATGTTGCTTGAATCCATAATTTAAAGAAATGCTAAATTCCCATTTTAGGACCCTAAAAAGGGTGTATTGTTTCTCCTTCTACATATTCACAAACCTCAAATTCTTCTAGAGTAGATCGGGAGACCTACATACTTACTATAGCATTGTATCAGGACTTAATGTGCAGATGAGTGACATTTAGTCAAAGAGTGGTAGCGGGCTGTGTTGTCAGTTTACTTTGTCCATGAGAAATTTCCTCAGCAGCCTTTCTTCTAAGAGTTTACACTGGATAGGATAAGATAGGATACATTGGTGGGAGTTATCTAGATAAGTTCTTTTATTAGACATTGAAAACAGTGCTTTTATGATTCTCTCATTCTCCCTGACCTCTTTCCTTTATCATTTCATTTTATTTTATGTATATGACTGCTTTGCCTGTCTGTGCACCATGCATGTGCCTGATGCAAGCAGAGGCCAGAAGAGGTTTTAAATCCCCTGAAACTGAAGCTGAAGATGGTGAACTGCCAAGTGAATGCTGGGCATCCAACACAAGTCCTCTGGAGCAGCAGGAAGAGCTTTTCACTGCTCAACCAGCTTGCCAATCCATTTCTCTGATTTTATTACCTGTGATATAATATTTTCATAAACAATATTGTGAGCACACCCTTAAATCTACCTTCACACTTGCTCCTAGATTCCTTTCTACTTAGAATAACATCACTAGGCATATAACGTACAGATGCTGTGTTTAAAGACACTAGATGTTACTCTTCTCATCTAGTTCATTTTTCTGTTTATTTTACTCTTTTGTGTAACAGTGTGTTTTTTTCCTGCACGTATGTGAGTGCACCAAGTGCATGCAGTCCCATGGAGGCCAGAAGAGGATTTCAGATTTCCTGGAACTGGAGTTGTAGACAGTATTACCTGTTATGTGCATACAGGGAATCGAGAATGGGTCCTCTGCAAGAGCTACAATGCTCTTCACGACCAAGTCATGTTTCTAGCCTCTCTATTTCTTTTTTTAATTCTCTGATATACAATAGATATTTTTCAGTTTGCCTATAATTTGAACATATATGTATTTCTTCTCTTTAATAATAATAATATAAAAATTATCTAGAACTTTTGTAAAGTTTTATATTATAAAACAAGGTATGAAATACTATTGGCCTTGTTTCTCTGCTATCCCTGTAGGTAACCATTTTATTAGTTTGAGTAGGCCTGTCAGTATGTCCCAGGGAAGACAATATAGAAATTGTATATGTGTCCTGGATATGTATCCTCACACTATTTTATTATAGTCACACACAGGAACTATAAATCCTGCTGTGCATATTCTTTTTCCATTTAATAAAATGTGCTTCTGATTACTCCACCTCACATACAACAAAAATTGTTGTAGCTTCAAGTTTCTGATAGTAACCCTGTTATTTCAGATGCACCATGGTTTTCCAACAAATTTCCTGTTGATTGTCTGTAGATTTCTTATGGATATTTAACATTTTATTCATGTGTGTTTGAATGCCTGTGCAGAGCCCATGGATGTCAGAAGAGGCCATTGGGTTTCTAGGAGCTCTTGGAGCTGAAATTCTAGACAGCTATGAGGAGGATGACGATCATGTTGGGAACTGAACTCAGGCCGTCTGCTAAAGGAGGAAGCCTTTTTAAACATTGAGCCATCTTGAAAGTCCCTCCTGCATTATTTTATGATGGGGCTTCTGTATCTCAGGGTTGCCTTGAATTCACCAAGTAGCAGAAGATGACCTTGAACTCCTGATCCTCCTGTCTCTACCTTCCAAGTGCTAGAATTAGCATAGTGTACCATCAGACTTGGTTTATTGTAGTGCTGGGAGTTGAATCCAGTGATTGCTAAGCAAACAAGTTCTCTAACAACTGAGCTGCATATTATTTTAAGAATTGGTTTGCTAATTGCTATGATGTCATGAACAGAAAAAATATAAATTGCATATTCCAGTTCTGGAATGTATAGCTATTCAGACCCGAATCTTTAGTATCCTCACAGAGGGGAAGGTAGCTTAACACAGCAGGAAAGCCCTCAAAAATAAGACAAGCAAGCATCAACCCAATTTTTCTTGGATCCATTGTTATGTTTTGTCAACTGGACTCAAACATGGACATACCTAGGAAGAGGGAGTGTCACTTCGGGAATTGCCTACGTTGGGCTGGTGTGTGGATATGTCTCTGGGATCTTTGTTTTGCTTGTTGGTTAATAAGTGTAGGCATAGCCTACTGGGCATGGTAGAACACCTGGACAGATCTGTGCTGCATAAGGAAGATGGGTACCTGCACAAGCTGGAGGAAGCAAACTAGTAAGTAGTGTTCCTTCATGTCTCTGCTTCATAAATGAACATGCTCTTCCCTAAGTTGCTTTCAGACATTTTTTTTTATCACAGCAACAAAAAGAGAAGTAGAACTGACGCCAACTTTCATACCTGTAGTTTGCTGCCTCCTCCCATTTAAGCAGCAATTTTGAAAGCTGTTCACTGCCGTTAAAAGCCAGAGAGCAGATGTGACCATGTGTGCACACTAAGCACATAAATTATGGCCTGGTGTGTGTGTGTAAAACTGAAGTAGTTGCTATTCATTTTACCTACCACCCCAACTTTAAGAAAGGGGACTCATGATGGATTGCAGCTCTTTGGTTCAACTTTATTTTATGTCGATGATCTGACTAGTCCTCTGATGCCAGCTCTCTGCAGGTTTTAAGAAGAGCACAAATAATAAAGGCGTTAAAGCACTCTGGAAAACTTTATAAATGCTTGTAAATATGTCTATGTCCTTTGTTTTTTTTCCTTTATTCTTATTTATACATTTATTTTTAATGTAGGCAACCTTAAATTTTAGAAAATTACTCTTTTTCTAGTTTGCTTATAGTTAAAATGCATCAGGTATTTGTTTACATTGAAATAAAAGCTTTATATTCTATTAAGAGTGAAACTTAAATCCAATAACAAACACATAGTATTAATTGATATAGTAATAAAATTGCTAAGTAAAAATAATACTATGTGATAAAATTTTAAACATTGCATTAATGGTAATATTTTTTTTAATCTTATAAAATTTTTTTTGACTTTTTCTTTTTTTATTGAGAAAAGGAAAAAAAAAGTTTCCCCCTCCTCCCAGCCTCCCATTTCCCTCCCCCTCCTCCCACCCTTCTTCCCCTCCCCCCACTCCTCTCCCCTTCCCTCTCCAGTCCAAAGAGTAGTCAGGGTTTCCTGCCCTGTGGAAAGTCCAAGGTCCTCCCCTCTCCGTCCATGTCTACGAAGGTGAACATCCAAACTGGCTAGGCTCCCACAAAGCAAGAACATGAAGTAGGATCAAAACCCAGTGCCATTGTCCTTGGCTTCTCATCAGCCCTCATTGTTCACCATATTCAGAGAGTCCGGTTTTATCCCATGCTTTTTCAGTCATAGTCCAGCTGGCCTTGGTGAGCTCCCAATAGATCAGCCCCACTGTCTCAGTGGGTGGGTGCACCCCTCGTGGTCCTGACTTCCTTGCTCATCTTCTCCCTCCTTCCACTCCTCATTGGGACCTCGGTTTCTCAGGAAATTCGGGATCAACCTACCCCTGGACCCAGCATTACCACTCTTGGGAATATACCCAAGAGATGCCCGATCATATGACAAAAGCATTTGTTCAACTATGTTCATAGCAGTACTATTTGTAATAGCCAGAACCTGGAAACAAACTAGATGCCCTTCAATGGAAGAGTGGATGGAGAAAGTGTGGAACATCTACACATTAGAGTACTACACTGCGGTAAAAAACAATGACTTCTCGAATTTTGCATGCAAATAGATGGAAATAGAAAACACTATCCTGAGTGAGGTAACCCAGACCCAAAAAGATGAACATGGGATGTACTCACTCATAATTGGTTTCTAGCCATAAATAAGGGTCACGGAGTCTACAATTGGTGAACCTAAAGAAGCTAAATAAGAAGGTAAACCCAAGGAAAAACATACAGTTATCCTCTTGCCTAGGGGAAGTAGACAAAATTGCTGGGGAGAAAAGTGGGATCTTGGGGGTGGGGTGAGTTGTCTATGTCCTTTGTAACGTGGGTAGATTTGAGATTTTGAAAAACAGAAATGTAAAAGAGAAGCTATGGTTAGTCTCTAAAAGTGTTTTGCAGCATTCCTCTAACCAAGGCCTGTAGCTGATTCCTACAAAGGGGGTGGGTGGGTTTGAACCTGACTTCCTCTACTTGAAATGAGGGTGATTGGTGTGTCCTGTGTCCTGATCTCGATCTCTAAGTCTTACCACAGCAGGATGATAGAGACATTCCCATCCAAATTTGAACATTAGCCACTTCAAGATATGTTTACCTTTAATCCTGTCTAAGACTTATCTCCCTGGTGTCCCAATCCTCTAAAACTGGAGTGAGGGAGTGAGAACTGTGGAAGGATGAATCTTTGAGGACTGGAGGTTGCGTTTTAGCAAGACAAGTAAGGGCAATGCTTGAACTGGATCCCAGGGAGGCGAATTCAGGGCTAGTAAAGCTGCGGCAAACACCGCATCACGTGTGTAACAAAACCTGGAAGGTTGGGAAATGTTTCTATTCTTGATCTTACCCTTCTGTTGCATTTAGTTGCCTCTTAAAGGTAATAACACTTCTACTGTGAATGTAGTAGGGAGGCTGGAGAGCTCCCACCCATGTCTGGAGCACTTGCTCCTCTTGCAGTGGATTCAGGTTCAGTCCCGAGTATACCGTGCCGCTTACAAGCCTCTCTAACACCAGTTCCTGGTGATCTGGTAGCTTCTTCTGTTCTCCACAGGGGCCTGCAGAGATATCGTGGACATATCTGCACTTAGGACCCCCTCACATGCACACACAAACAGGAAGAATTGTGGAAATTCATTATATTAAAATTTAATAAGGTGTATTGTCATTCACCTTACCCTTATTTTACACACTAAAAATGTATAAGCTTCTATTGGTTTACATTATCCATGGTCACTTAGAAGCCTGCAGCTAGCCTGTAAGTCATTTTTTATATGGGCCAGGCGAAGGTGCTCCTCTTTGTCAGTTCAATTCCATGGACAGTAACCTGGAAAGTAGAGAGCAGACTAAATGAAGCCTTGATCACATGGCTTAGTTTTGAGAAATCTGAAAACAGCATTTTGCCATATCCTGCCATCTGGAAGTTTATCCTTCCCTATTATCTTTGACATCTTCTGTATCTCAAATCTCTTCTCATCTCTGTTTACCTTCCCAGCATATATCCTCAGATGTCTATGCCTGAGAACCACAAGTGTTGAACAGATTGTCTGTTTACCTTCCCAGCATATATCATCAGATGTCTATGCCTGAGAACCACAAGTGTTGAACAGATTGTTATTGCTATTCTCCCCCATGGTGTCTCTCTCCAAACCTGGTCCTACGCGGGGCTGCTAAGCAAATGCCTTTCTCAACTGTTCATTATGGCAGTAACTTTGACTCAGTAGCCCTGCACCTTGTAATCCTACACTGTCTCTGGTAAAAAGCTGTAGTTTCCAAGAGCAAGCACCGTAAGAAGACACTAGAGGGCAGCAGGAGATCACACTTGGCCTGATTTTCTGCCTTACACTAGTCACAACCCAGTCTCAAGTGGCAGAAAAGAATACTATGAACACATGCTGACTGCTTCCCATCTCTGCCCCAAACATGAGCCACCAGTGAGCTTCTGCGCAGTGCCTTCAGAAGAACACTGCTTCCTCTCAAGACAGGGCCCTCTTCTAGGTTATGCTGGTTACTCTAAGCCTGAAGAAGATAACAACAATTTCTATTTCTATTGAATTATAGGATCACAGGAAGTCATAGCATGAGCTTCTCTTATTTGGCATTCAGAACACTTGAATCACCAATTCACTAAAGTTTGAGAAGTGAAAAAGCTTGCCTGTGATTTGAAGTTAAGCAGTCAGACGCAATGGTTGTGGAATTCTGCTCAGTCCTTGCCCGACCTACTCAGTAGATAGAAAGCAAGAAGTTGAAGAGAAATTTCTCATTGTTAAAAGTACCAAGTGGGTGTCAAGAGAAGATGTACAGATTTAAATTTGTTTCAGAACTGAAAAATGGTGTGATGGAGGCCAAGAAGGGCCAGATTAAATGAATTCTGTTGATACTTTGGACACCATTGTCCTGGACATTCTTCCTTAAATTCTGTTTCCCATTAATCCCTCAAATAATAATAAAAAGAACAATTATCATTGACATTTCAAAGTTAAAAAAATAACACACTAGAGAGGTGAATAACTAATTAAAGTGACCAGACTGGAAAACAGGAGCTGGAATTCAAATTCAAGCTCTGTTGTGCGCTTAGTGAGAAAGCTGCCGAGTTGGCTGAGGTCAGGAGGTCATTAGATCAGGAGGTCATTTGTGTATGCACTTTGTAAACCCACCTTCTTCTTGTATGGGGACTCTGCATTGTTGCCTCTGTTTCCCAAATGAGCACATTCACATAGCACAAAACACAGCCATACACTTTATGGCCGGACCATAGTGCTCTACAGTCTCTGTGATGTGGATTTCATCCACATTGCTAGTTAGCTAGCTTTAGCTTGTTGAGTGGGAGGCAAGTGTAGATACTGCAAGGTACCCAAATAACATAAAATCTAAAATTGAATTCAATGCTTAATATGAGAATTGCCCCAGCTTGGATGCTAGCCTATGTTTAATAGTGTTTATCCATGAAAAACCCACAAGACTGAGGAAGGTTCATGCCATTAAAAGTGTCTAAGAAATAATAGGAGGGTAATTTCATAGCAAATAAAAGATTGGGTTGTTTTACCAACTATGACCTTTAAAAGTTTTTCTACCCATGAAAGCATACTAGTTTATGAAAGTGGTGGGAAAGGTTGGGTATGTTATCTGGGGGTGACAAGAACAGAAAAGATACACATGTAAGAAATGGAAGGGACTCAAGCAGGATGAAAACTGGTACCAAAAATTTTCCAAGAGGGAATATATGTAAGAAAAAAGAGAGTAGAATGGTCTAGCAATAGCTAGACTCTTTACCTGTTATATGGCCTTATGCAAGTTACTTGCTTTGTTAATGGTCATCAATAAAACACAGTTGAGTCCTGCTGCCTTTAATCTGGTAGGGAAACTGAGGTAGGTTTGAAGTCTAACATATTGTCATACAATTAGAAGTATTAAAGGGAAGGAAGTCATATATACACCTGCACTCATTCATTCACTCAGGTAGTTATCCCCAGACTGTTACAGTGATACACTCATTCATTTATTCATTCAGGTAGTTATCTCTAGACTCTTACAGTGATGCAAACATTCATTCACTCAGGTAG
>NC_022016.1:4805671-4818404 GCF_000317375.1 Microtus ochrogaster
TTATCTCCAGACTGTTACAATGATGCAAACAAATTGTTTTTGTGTCAAAAATACAAAATTTCATTAAAATTGGCCATGGTTCTTGTACTTAGGTTAGCATGACAGATATTTATTGAATTAGCACATTAGCTAAAGTTACAAATGTGGTAAGTACTGTCAGAATTACTGTTTCCATTGACAGTAGAAATGAAAGCAGTCAAATAGAATCTGTAAGAGTGTATGTTCTCATACTGCTTTTAACTCATTCATTAGTAGAGTGTTCCTTGACCTTAGACACAAATCATATGAGATTACATCTGCTCAGCTATCTCTTGTAGAACAGTGACAGTTTGCACTGTCAGCACAGTTTCCAGTGTGACAGTCCAGGTGAAGGCATTATCTGTAACATGACGAGTCAGTCCCCTCGCCCTTCTCCGTGGTAGCATGGACTGGGTATCGCTGCTTTTGCTGGAATTCTTGCGCTTTGTTCTCTTCTGCCTCCATTACCAAAGCACAGGAAGAGAATGTCAGGGATGCCTATGGGGAGACTTTGTCTGACTCTGCCCTTTTCAGTTGCAAGGATTTTTAAAGTTGTTGCTTTCTCTTGGGTAAATGTCTATGCTATGATGCCCAACAGTAGAAATTTCTCTCAAGACCAGGGCCATTGTTATCTTTATTTTATTTTGCTGGTTAATGCAGATCCACCTTTTTTTTTTTTTCTGGTAGTTCACTTCATTAACACTCAATGTTAGAGACTCTAGTGGAGGACTCAAAAGCATCCATGCCATCTTATCCTTTGGTCCATGGAGAAAACAATCACTTCTTGCCCAGCATCCTCTGATGTCTTGGAATCCCCTTGCAGTCCTTTCTGCTCTTCTAACACAGGCCATTAGAGTTTCTTTGAGGATAGACCCTTGACTACTGTTTTTCCCAGTTTTTATCAAGTAACAAATTCTGTAAGTAGCACTAGCAAAGACCCTTTACCGAAGTTGCCGTCAGTAGACAAAATTGTCTGAATGTGCTCCTAGGATCCTGGAGACCCAAACATGGCAATAACTGTCTCAAGGAAAATATCCTTGGGTCTTCCCTTTACTCACTGGGCTCTGGTCAGTTTTTGTTTTTGTTTCTTTGTTCTAGCTGAGGTTTCCAGAGTTATGGAGCTGGTTTTTAGGTTGTGTGTCATTTTTAAGTTCTGTGTCTATGGGCTTGATGTTGGGAATCTCACTTCTATTATGTCTTGGTGTATCAATAGAAATTTCAATTTTAACATCCTGTTACAACAGCAACAAAACATTTGTAGCAACCACTGTGCCAGCGAACAACAGCAGCTCCTATTGACTGAGTGAGTAACTCGTGCCAGGCACCTCCTTTAATCCCCACAGGGACGTTTAGTTCTATAGTGCCCGTGATGACTGCGGGCTGAGTTAGGTTGGTAACTTCACACGGAGCAGCAAAGCAGCATAGGGCTCGCTGACGACATTTCAGGTGGTTCAGATTTCTGTGTGGGTCTGGCCGCAAATTAAACTGTGTTCCCCCATCAGAACACAATAACTCCGCTTCAGAAGAGATTCCTTTTCAGTAAAGCTTGGGAGGCCACTGATGGAAGTACGGCCACTCTTTATGACGTAAACGGTTCACTCTTTTCCCTCCTCCCTTCATGCTTCTAATTTGAGCCCCTGTCATCCCTGTGGAGCCTTCAGATGCTTAAAGTAGGAGCCTATTGCTAAAGCGAAGCTTGTCTGTCTAGGGAGGCAGTGCCCTGCATGCACTATTACAGCCCTGCAGCTCTGGCTCTCCCAGAAGCCCTTAGTCTGCCGCCTTTGTTTGGTTTTCTGGATAAGGGCAATGGTGCCATCACCTCCTGCAGAAAAGCTCTGGCCGCTTTCCCAACACGGAGCTGTCACTTCAGCGGAGGCTTTTTTTTTTTTTTTTTTTTTTTTTGGTGGCAACAAAATAATACCCAGCAGGAATTTGGGAGGAGAAAAAAGAGAGTTCATTTGGCAGGTTCTCAAATGAATGGGTTGTAGTGTCATTGGGCCTGAACCAGGCTTGAAACCAGACATGATCCTATTTTGGAAGCATTGTTCAGAGGGATGGGAAATGTGAACAGAGGACAAGTCTCTTCAAAACGTTCTTTATCTTTTTCCTGTTAGAAACAGACAGCCTGTCTCAACTCAACTCTCCCTTCCTCTCATGTAAACCCAGAGGTCAGAACATGAGAACTCAACTAACTGCCTTATTTGTTGGTTTTTTTTCCTTTGAAAGATGGATCTTATTTGTGAGGCAGTCATATCTCCCTAGCAACTTGTCATGTTTCTGATCCCAAACCCTGACTCTCGTGTGTTCAGGATGTTCCGAAAGCCTAGCACAGTGGCCTGGGCACACAAGCATGCTTTGTTTGCAACAAACATTTATTGGAAATGCTTTTGAAGCCAGGACTTGTGGTAAGATCTTGTGATCCCAAGTACTTGGAAGTCTAAGGTAGCTGGATAGTAGTTTTCAGTACTTCCTGGATTACAAAGATTTGAGGCCAACTTGTGTAACTTGTGAGACCCAAACTCAAAACAAAATTTAATAATAGTACTAGTTCAGTGGTGGAGCGCTTGGTTAGCATGAGGTAGGGGCTTTGGATCAATCCCTAGATCTCAATAAAAGCTGTTTTATAATCCTGACATGGTTCACGAACTGTGTAAGGTGGATCTGGATCTGTACATCAGCAAAACCAATGCGGCCTTTCCTTTAATACACTGTACATTGTTGAGACAGGATACAGAAACCAGAGTGCAGTGGGAATCTGTAATAAGAAATCTTATATATTAATGACATAGTGTAATTTTTTCCTGAATGATTAATATTTGCATGAAGATGTGGGTCATGAACAAAAGTTAGGCAGGAGAAATCAAGGACCCAGGATGAGACAGGAACATTTTGTAGGAGAGGAGCACGTGCTAGTACTGAGAGAAAGAGGCAGGCTGTATGCAATGTTAGAGGTCAACGAAGCTGAGAAAAGGAGAAGGAGGTGAACAGAGCGCTGAGACTGGGAACAGCGGATTGTCTAGATCCCACACTGTATGCCTATTTCCTAAGAGCAGGAAAGTGGTACAGAGGGTTTAAAGCAGGAGAGCTACATGGTTTGCCTTTAGGAAGATGACTTTAGCCACAGGGCAGGGCTGGATCAGGAACTTATCTTTCACAATTTAATGGCTAATGGTCTTTCCTGCTGGAACACTCATTTAGGTCATAGCTTAGGCATGGCACAACATTTGAGAAAAGAATTATTGTTAATAACTATGGATGGGACCTAAATGTGAGTCTCTTTTCCTATTTTGTTTTTCACTTTCTTGCCTGTTAAAAAATAATATCAAATTAAAAAAAATAATATCAACCAAATGTCTGCCAAGTACCCTCCTTTTACAAAGCCAGCCCTTTGGGTCATCTGTTAATTCAACTCCACTGCTGTGTTGCTGTTTTTAGCCTGAGTTGTTACCTTTTAACCCCACTTATAGAGGGTGATGAATGGAAAAAGCTAAAGATTTATTGATCAAAGCACAGCACCAAAGACTATTGATTATTTGATTAGTAAATGGATAGTTACATTGTTAACAAGATGCCTAGGTATGCTTATTTGATGAGGGATTAAAAACACCCTCAGCAATGAGTAATATTTCTTGCTAAATAAATTATGTGCATATGGCAAAGGGCCATTGGGGTGATGTCTTCTATATTTTAACACTCGAGCTATTTAGCCGAGAGTGGTAGAACATGAGAACTTGTCCCAGGATGTGAGAGTCAGAGGAGGAGGAACATGAGTTCAAAGCCAGCCTAAGAAACAGGAGACCTTCTGCATTAAAAGGAAGCAAGCAAGCAAATAAACTTACGTGGAATACTGATAGCCCGGTGCTTTACCCTCCAGTTTGTAAGAACTAGACAAGTAAATAGGAGAGAAGAGTAATTCACGTGATTAATTTGCTACCAATTCATTGCTTGGTCTTAGAAAGTAAGTTTCCTTTATGAGACACCTATCCTGGTTTATAATAGGAGGATTATATCTACAAGAATTTCTAATGAGTCTCCTTTAAGTAGCTTGTTGTGTCTTAATTTGCTTTGGAAGCAAAGATATCTCACTATGTTTTCATGCTTTGGAGGGTCGTGGTCCAAATGTATTGATTGTTTGTTTCTACTGTTTGTCATTATTACCTAATCCTTTATACTTTCATATTTACTAGAGGTAAGTCTCATGGCTCTGGAACTCAGTGCCCTACTCTGTAGGCAAGAGATATACACAGGAGTTTCTGAAGATTTCCTGTAAAGAGGCATATAGTACGTTTTATCCTTTGTGATACATAGAGTCCCTAGTATAACTGATCAATTCTGTCTCTATGGTCATATATAATACATAAATGAATGGGTATATCTAATTTCTCACAAAGTTTTATTTACAAAAGCAGAAAGTGGAATGATTACGCCTCACACACCATACTTTTTTCCCTCAACTTGTATTACTCTTACTGTTTGAATTTTGTTTGAATTTCTTCCTGATCATCTATCCAAATGGTTGTTCCCTTCCATGCTCCTTTTGTGTCCTGTCTGGATCTAAAACTCTCTGTCTCCCAGCTGCTGGGATGCCTTTTTCACAGGCTTGTTTTGTTTTTCTTAGTAACTACCCTTTTTAAATCCTCTGAAGCAGTGGTTAGCTGGAATTCTCCTTGTCTTCCTCCCCCAGAGCCTTTGATCTGAGAAGCTCATATGCATTTGCTGACAGCCAGACAGAAAAGGTGGAGCCCAGATCCTAGACCTGAGGGCAGAAAGAGTAATGAATGGAGGCCGAGTTTATTTGAATTTCTACTCAGCAAGCTCATTTCCAGATCAGCTGCATGTCACTGCAAGCCAGAGCAGGAAGAGGAGAAACCTCTTACTTTCCCTTCTGACCTTAGTGTTTAGTGCCCACTTGGCCACTGAGGTAGGGATTTACCTTTATTTCCCCAGATTTGGTAAAAGCTGTCATCTGGAGGACCATGCTCTGTTTCTTAATGTAGGCTTCCTCTGTGTTAGCATTCAGATTGTTCCTTGCACATTTTGAAGTCACTATCCACATACTGTCACCCTCTGGGTCATACTCATTGCTGGGTATCTTGGAGCTTTTGGTACAGCACCAAGCCTCTATTTCTGTATAAAATCTTATATTAAAAACCAGTTTACTAAATAAATAAAAGTAGAACTACTGTATTTGAAGCTGAGAAATGGATAGGTATTAGCTCCTATCTATTTAATTAACTCTTGTCCTCTGGAAACAGTTTGTTGAGACATTCTCTAGGATTTTATTGTCTGTCTGTCTATATGTATGTCTCTCTGTCTGTCTGTCTATTTTTAAGGTTTATTAGTGTTGGTCTTCAAGTACGTGTGTATCATACATGTACCTGGTATTCAGGCTTGAAGAGAGCTTGGGATCCCCTGAAATTGGAGTCACAGATGGTTATGAGCCACTGTGTGGGTGCTAGGAACTGAATCTGGGTCCCCCTATAGAAGCAGCAAGTGCTCCGAACTGCTGACCCATCTCTACAGCCACCATTATTTTTATCGGATGCAGCGTGTTTGTATGTGTATGACATGTGCGGAGGGAGGAGGTCAACATTGTGGAGTTTGTTTTTGCCTTCCACCAGTATGTGGAATCCTGCACTGGAACTCAGGATGTCAAGTTTATGCTGCAAAGGCTAATACATACTGAGACATCTTGCTGTTCTGCTTCTTATGATTTTAAGAATTCTTCAAAATTTCTGAACGGATCGTGAGTGTATTTCCCTTCACTCATAGTGTCTCAAGCAGCATCATCCCCAGAATTATTTTAGCATCATGATAGATACCAAAGTGGACAGGTGACAAGGGCTCACGGCATTAAATGTTAATAATATGGTTTAAGAAGTGAGAGAAAATGAAAGAAAATTTAAGGTACGATTTTCCCCCAAGAGACATATTTATTCAGAGTTAGAACTATAAAGAAACTATTATTACATAGATTCAGTCAGAGCATTACTGGATATAAAAGATGTGCAGAGCAGAAGAGAAAGTCATAACACCGTGAGCAAAGACACAGAGACAGGAACTACTAAGACCACAATGGGAAGCACAGTGAGCCCAGACTATATCCAGGGAGCTCCTGACAAAATGGGCCTAATAGAAAGTTTCCCAATGGAACGGGCCAGAGGAGGAAATCATAGCCATTCCAGATAATTCCATCTATATGACTTGCCACTTATAACTGATTTCAATGGTTTATTAACCCTATTTCAAACACCTAGCAATCCAAATACCTGAACATTAAGAGATTCCCCCCCAAAGCTGCAGAAGTTTTAGCAAACATAACTGTCATTTAAACCAAAATTGGCTTGACCTGATGCTCATGCTTCCCTCATTATATTGTTTTATGGAAAATATAAAACCGGAGTACAAACTTAAAAGAAGGGTATAATTTGTGTAAGCTGATGATAGACAGAAGAGAATTTCTGGTTGGGAAAAATATCTGAGTATTTACATCTTGCTTGTAGAATCATTTCATGCAACCTACAAATTTAACATGTGGAAAGTAAGGGCTACACAAAGCAACAGTTTGTCTAGTATAAATAGCAGAGCAAGACATCATGCTGTTTCCTTAACCATTAGGCCAGTCGTCTTTCCAAAGCATCATGAACAAATCACTTTATTATCTTTGTTCTTTTCTGACAAGTACCAGCCCCTCAATAAATGCTTTTGTGGGACCAGAACTTTAGCCATTTAGAGAATATTGGATTGACCTATGCTACTACTTATTTTTTATAACCCTCTAGAGACCACGGAGTTGGGCAGCAAGAAGGAACTGAAATCCATGCCCTTCATTACCTACCTCTCCGGTCTACTGACAGCCCAGATGCTATCAGATGACCAGCTCATCTCAGGTGTGGAGATTCGATGTGAGGAGAAGGGCCGATGTCCGTCTACCTGTCACCTTTGCCGCCGGCCAGGCAAAGAGCAGCTGAGCCCTACACCAGTGCTTCTGGAGATTAACCGTGTGGTACCACTTTACACCCTCATCCAAGACAATGGCACAAAGGAGGTGAGCGTCTGTGGCCCAGGTGCGAAGTAAAACCTGGCCTACACTCGAAGCTCCTCTCCTTACGGATGCTTTGCCAATGAGGACTGTCCTCAGTAACAATAGCAACATTGTGATTCCTGCCACCTATTTCCATAATTCTGTCCTAAATAGGAGGTACCTATATAATACCTTCATAGTTTCAGTAACTACATAGTTTCATTCTACTAGCTGCAATAATTGATAAATCCCCAAATCTCAGTTTCCCAAAACAGTAGACATTACTTTATTTGTGTGGAATCTCAAATTGATGATTTTGATTAATAGGCAGCTTTCTTTTGAGAGATGGTTCAACACCATAGCCTGGTATACTTTTGTACCATTAACCTGACATTGCAATGGTCACTGCTGAAGAATATAGAATTTTGGGGGTTAGATGTCAAAGTTTTCAATGAGCCAGGCTTTGAAGACAGCAAATGTCAATTCCAGTTCCTTGAATTATAGCAACTCATTCATTGTCTATAACAGAGACAGAGAAAAATATTTTAACTGAGGAACCTACGGGAAGAATGCATGGGTTTGGTAAAAACCTAACAATGCTTGTCTCATTACTCTCAAGCCTATGCTATACTTAAAAATATTGATCCATTTGAAATCCCTGTTGTTTGGCCATTTTTGGTTACATAATAGCAATTCTATATGATTGATCCTACAGAGAAAACCTCATGGATGTGGTGTTTTTCTCAGATTTTTTCCCTTGTAGAACTTACATGCTTAACCATGAAATGACACTATCTCTGCACCATGTACTTCTTAACTACAACACATCAGTACTAGGAAGGGGCCATATGGAAGCTTACAGACAATTTTATTGGGGTTTTGAACTCCAGAGCTGGCATGGTGTCTATGACAGAAGGTACCCAGAAGAGGATAATTGAAAAAAAAGGGGAAAAGAACACGCCATTTGGTTGACCACTTTGGAGGTCATCTTCATAATGGCAACTGTATGCTGAGGAAGAGAGATTTAGAGAAAGAGCAATGACCAAAGCATTAGGGAAAGCATGGTAAAAAAGAAAAGAAAATAATAGCTAAGGGGAAGACATACTTTTGGAATAATTCAGAAAATCAGGAAGAATTACAAAGCTTGAGTGTCCATGGCTCTGTAAGCTACTGTGCTTGGGGACGGTATTTGAGGAGTAAAACTCATCATCTCATGAAAGGGATGGTTCTTCTTCCTAGCTCTCTAGTACTGCGTTTCTATAGAAAATCTCACCTTCCTAAGGGATGGTCCCCGGGCCACATGGTTGACTAGCCCATCTGGAATGTTAATTCATGAATTGAACATGTTTGTAAATACATCATTTCAGGAATTTATGGAACCACAGTCCCATAAATCAGGACTATGAAAATATTATATGTCAATGAGGAAGATGAAGTAGATAAGGCACAGGATAGTTAGTTCCCTTTCTTCTCTCTTTGGGAACTCCTAAGATGCCCCAGGCCACTGAAGATGTCAATTTGGTAGACCAACAACTGAGTTCCAAAGAACTCCATGGTGTACATGCCTCTTTCAGTGTAATACCAGGCCAATGGGTAGAAGGCGGCACAGGTGCCTATAGGGCTTTTTGGAGGCAAAAGAGATACAAGTCAGAATGTGAGTAGACCAGCAGGCAGATGACCTAAAAGAGCACAAGGTCTCCCCAGATTTAGAAAGCATTTCCCATGGTTAAGGCCAAGAGATAAAGGGAGATTCAGGTGAGTCAAGGGGGTCGAAACTGGTGTGTTCATTTGGAATGATGTAAGGTTGGAATTTGTGAACTAATTTTAGAGCAACGAGGTGTTAGTAATGTATGATTAGCAGGAAGTTGGAAAGATTAAATTTGTGTTGCAGATTAATCTCTGTGTAAACAACCCGTATTACTAGAAATGATAGAGCTGTCATGTAATGTAATAAAGTAGACATTAAGGAGCCTCAAATTAATGAACTATAGGGAAGTTTGTCAATGTGATGTGAATGAACATTGCGTGAAGTAAAGAAAATATGTTCCAAAGATAGATTTTTATATAGCAAATACCCTTTCTCATTTTATAAGTTAAAGCACACATACACTTCTTCAGTTCAAATGTATTTCCTTTTATGACTAAATGCAGCATGGTGTAACTATATACAAAAGCAAACAAACAAAGAAATAGCATATATAGGCATGATGGAAGCTATGGAACGGTATGAGAAAACAAATGCTATATATTTTTAGTCAAGTTTATAACTTCTGCTTTTGCTGGTAGATTTGTTGGAGTGTATTATGACATTAAAACTGACTTGGATGTTACATAACTGAATAAGCAAATGCATCTGTAATGAAATTGTAATGAATTTATAACAAAGCGTAGTATATCATGGGTAGTCTATTTCTGTGGGTAAATTGAAGATCATCAAACTAACTGTGGTTATGCGAATGAGTTGTCCCCAAAAAGTCTTAGGCATTTGAGTGCTTGGTTCTCAGTTAATAATTGTCTGGGAGAGGATTAGGATCTGTGGCCTTGCTGGAGGAAGTATGTCAGAGGAGAGGGGACAGGCTTTGAGGTTTTAAATGACGTGTGCTATTACAAGAATGCTTTCTCCACCTTCCATTCTTAGATCTGGCTGCTGCCAAGCCTTTGCTATGATAGCATGGACTCTAACCCTCTGAAGCCATAAGTCCAATTAAATCTTTTCTTTTAAAGTTCTGTTAGTCATGGTGTATTGTTGCAGAAACAGAAAAGCAACCAATACATTACCAAAGACCAACCATCAAACCATACAGGTATTTTTATACACCTATGCCTACAGATAATCGATAGAAGTCTGGTTACCGATTAAGAAACTATAAAACTGGAAACCGGGCTGCCTGTGAAGAAGCTCTTGCAGTTTCTGATAAGCAACACAGGTGATCTAATGGGTGTTGTGCCTCTCTGAGACTTCATGAGTAAGACTGTGTATATTTCATTTCCTGCTGTGTGAATCCCGCAGTGGATGCCTCTGTAGGTCAAACACTGTTCATCTCTAGTGTGGTACAAGCTAAGCTGTGGCGTCCTTGCAGCATGTTATTAGATAAGTGTGGAGTTGGGATGTTTTGGGCTCTTTTCTTTTTGGCTCAATCAAGGATCCTTTGTGTCTGGATTTTTTTTTTTTTGCCAGCTTTGCTTAGCATTGTTGAAATACTCAATGTTTTGGAAGCATTTCTAAATTTCTAAAGTAAAGTGTTTCTAAAATCAATTCATGGTCCACCAGAGAATGTTAAGTTTGGGAAAGTGGTCGCTAGATGTCACTGTAAGAGAGCTGAGAAGCTGCAAGGTCTAGCCATTCGCTCACTAGTTCAGTAAATATTTTTCAAAACACCCTATATTCCCAGTACTGTGCAAAAGGAGTAGTAGAGTAAATAGCTGTGGTCTTCACATCCCCGATTCTGGGAATCTACTCTAGCTCCACATGTGTATAACCTGTAAGGACTGTGACACTGAAGAGCACCCCTATTTTCCTAGATGGTCTTTAACTCCATGGAATCTACAGATCTGTGGAGAAGACAGATATTCATGAAGCAGTCATACACAATGAAGCCGGAATGTACAAAGTCTCAGCTTGTGGGTTGAAAGTGCATGCCAAGGAACTTGGTGGGACCTGAGAAGGCTTCTCTGAGGAAGTGACATCTATACAAAGTCCCAGCAAGTGGCTATATTAAGCGGGTGTGGGCAACAGGGCTTGCTGGGCATAGGTCACAGGGGCACTCCAGATGAGAGAGCCAGTTTTTCCTGCCCCTCCCTGAATCAAATGGCAGGCTTTTCTAAAGTGTCATGGCACCCCAAGCACTGAGATATTTTTAAGTGATTCAGACTGTAGTCAGAATATGTGGAATTACCTACTGCCATTCTGTAAATGATCCTGACAGAGGGCAGCATGGCCACCCAAGAAGGCTGGGGGGAGGGCAGTACTCACTCCCATTTTGTCCATTTGTTTTCCACTTCCAACTTAATCCTCTATTGCCCCCTCCTCTGTGGCTTCTCCCTCTCTTCGCCATCTCTCATGCTGAGGAGCGGCTGTATAGATAAAACATTAGATGGTCTAGATTACAAGAGGGGCCTCACGTGTGCCCACCTCACCTTCTTTCCTCCGAAGTAGGCACTGTAAGATCACAGCTCACAGATGTCTACACTGAAGTTCACGAATAACACTCAGCATTACAGTCACTGGGGTGGAGGCAGGATTTCAAGCCAAGCAAGAATAGGACAGAGCCTACGCTATCTGCTTCTATGGAGACAAAGTTTCTTGTGAGAAACTCAGAACAACATGATTTTTATCTCATTCAATTTGTTCTATTTTTCTGGTGGGAAAAGAAAAAACCCCACAGGGCAAAGAACTTGCCAGAACCTTGCTGTGATTCAGAACTGTCCTCCCACTCTAGTCTTGGCCTTCTAGTATTTTATCTTCGAGATTCAGAACAATATGACCATTTCCTGTGCTCCCTTTGGTACCTCCTCTTCTAGATAATACCTGATGATTTTGTCGATGCCCAAACTAAATGTTGTGTTCTAGTCAGATTCACAATTTCTATGAGATCCCATTAGTTGACTGAATCACAAGTAGATTGTGACTTAGCTGACTTTTGTGGCACTGTCCTGGCCTCTGATCCTGAATGACAGTAGGAATAAGATCTGGATGTTTGGGGGGGAACTGTTGGATACTACTTTTTCTGGTGGTTGGGGTGTCTTAGGGTCAGTTCCAGTGAACATGGAGGAAAGGATGACACCTTTTGCTTTAGCTAGAAACTAATCTCTTTTTTTGTCGTTTCCTTCCTTCCTCTCTCTCTCTCTTTCTCTTTCTCTCTCTCTCTCTCTCTCTCTCTCTCTCTTTAATTTTTTTTTTTTTGGTTTTTCAAGACAGGATTCCTTTTTGTAGTCCTGGAACATGCTCTGTAGACCATGCTGACCTCAAACTAAGAGATCTGCCTGCACCTGCCTCCAAAGTGCTGGGATTAAAGGTCTGTGCCACCACTGCCTGACAAAAAAGAATCTTTATTTATAATTTGTGCTGTGATTTTAAGCAAGTAAAATGTTAAAAATGTCAAAAAAAAATGGCTTTGAGATGTAGAGTTTGATTAACGCATAATTCTCCTTTCTCCACCTGTTAAATGACCATTACAAAGCCCAAAGCCACAGATCTTGGCTCTGTACAACTGCTGCTTAAATGTACTAGACTTTGCGTGGTTGCTAATTTAGCCTGTGGGTGAAGTAGAGTCTCCAAGTGGGGAAGACAGGAGTGTCACAGTGAAAAGCCAGACAGTTGGATTTGAATCCCACATCTAGCATTTGCTGTCTGTGTGACCTTTCTCTTACTCATTTGTAGAGTTACAATTATAATATCTATTTCAGGGCTGGCTGTTTTGCTTGGGTGAAGTAGACAATTGAAACACCAGGGATCTAAATTAAGCACTCTTCTTCATTGTTATATGCCATCAGATAGACTTCCGTCGTCTAGATCTGGTCTTTGTCTACATGAATGAGAAAAAATACAAACTGACTTTATCTACTGTCCCATTTTGGTATTTTGAAAATGTCACTTCTTTCTTTCTTTCTTTCTTTCTTTCTTTCTTTCTTTCTTTCTTTCTTTCTTTCTTTCTTTCTCCCTCCTCCTCCTCCCCCCTCCTCCCTCCTCCC
>NC_022016.1:4818504-4824589 GCF_000317375.1 Microtus ochrogaster
CTCCTCCTCCTTCTTCCTTCTTTCTTCTTCTTCTTCTTCTTCTTCTTCTCCTCCTCCTCCTCCTTCTTCCTTCTTTCTTCTTCTTCTCCTCCTCCTCCTCCTCCTCCCCTCCTCCTTCTTCCTTCTTTCTTCTTCTCCTCCTTCTTCTTCCTCCTCTTCTTCTTTTCTTCCTTTTCCTATGTTCATTTAAAAAATTTTGAGACAGAAGTCTTCTGTGTAACCCTTCTCTTGTAGACCAAGCTGGTCTTGAACTCATAGATCTGCCTACCACTTATTCCCAAGTCCTGGGATTAAAGTAATATGCTACCACTACCTGGTTTAATTTTTTATTTTAAAAGCTTGTCTATTCAGGGTTATGTTTGACTAAGTTTGCTTTATGTAGTTCAGATGTACATTTGTATACATGTAATTCATGTTCATCACACCTTTTCCTATATATCATCAATCTACCATGTTTTTCTCTCTAAGGAATCAGTTAGAACATATCAATATCATGGTTTCCTCTAAGAAATTATAGGAGAGTAGATTATGTTATATATTTCTATGTACCCAATATTATGAACATTTTTATAGCTCAAAATTACAAGCAGCAGAATAAGATGAATAACCAAAAGTTTTAAAAAACAAAATATTTCAATATATAACTATCCCAAGAACATGGGTTGTACAGTCAAGTCTGACTTCAAAGTGGGCAAGACATGTGATCTCAAAGATATCTTTGTTTCTCTGAGACTCAATTTCCTCATCTGAAAAGTGGGTGTGGATAACTTTACCCTCAGAGGTTTCATGTAGAATAATTAAGAAATCACTTGAAGGATTTTGAGGCCTGTACAATAGCTAAGATCTGACAATTCACGTCCAGTCCTGTGAGCATGTTTGTTTTCACGTTGCCTTAGGAAAAGACAGATTAATAATTTTGCTTGTTTGACCTTCCTGCAAAACTTTATTCTCTGCCAAAAACACTTATTTGCTTCATTCCATTCTTGGCTCAAACTGAGAAGAAATGAATAAAGTCTCTTCTACGTCAGCTATTCCCAGCACATGAATGACGTAGCACAGCTACCACTGTCTATAGCGATGACTGCACATGTCATCAACCCCATCACTGTACTAGTGCCACCAATGACACTACCAGAGTGGCCACAGTCTTTCCGTCAGTGACCACCACCATTATCATCACTAAGGCACCGCAATTGTATTGGTATCACCATTACCATTGCTATCACCACAACAGGAACTTGATCCCAGTTACCACTATAACAAGGACCACTGTATTACCTCCATGATTAATATTCTCATCACTATCAGTATAGTCACAGTCATCACCACCTTAAATAATGACTGTCACCTCTCATGTATCACTAGCATTTGTATGCCATCAATACCTCTACACCATCCCTATCACCACTGCCCTCAGCGCAGGAAGCAGCACCGCCATCACTGTACTACCACCACCAGCATTATCACCATAACCATGGGCAGTGCCATTGCACTGGCACAGTCACTGTACCATCATCCCCATGGCCTTGTCACTCTCATGGTCTTGAAAGATGTACTGACTACATATCAGATACTGTGCAAGCAAAGGGGACACAGAGAGCACTAGGATGTAGACTGTCACTTTAAGGATCTCACAGTCTAGTGGATAAAGCAGGGGACACACAAACAGCAATAATTGCTTTCATATGCTATATTGATGCATGACTTATTTTTAAATAATGAAATAAGCATTGCAAAAGCATTAGAAGACAGTGATACACTTTGAGTTGGTGGGTGAGGGAAATATTCTGGGAAACTGAAGGTACATAGAGACAAGCTGTACATGTACCAAATAGCTTGAGGGAGGTCTATTGATGATGAAATTAAAGCTGTCATATATGTGTGTGTGTGTTATGTTATAAATACATGCATACACACACACATATATAGTGTCACACCTTTACATTGATCCAATATCTTAAATGGCTCCAGATATCTTACACAGATGCTAAATTCCTTAATATAACACTCCAAGTTACCCTCACCTCAGCCATCTAAATGCCACTTCTATGTAATGGGCTTAAACTTATCATGAAAATGACTATTCTTTCTCTGATTTAACAAATAAGACTACTGAAGCCTGAGAAGTCTACACTAAAGTCTCTATTACGCCAAACCTAGCAGTAGAGGAAGCTGATGTCCCTCCCCTGGGCCAAATCCAGTCTGTTGCCAGTTTTTACAAACAATGTTTATATTAATACACTCCTATCTGTTGTGGATTTCCTGCTAAAGTGACAGAGTTAAGCAGTAACCACAGAAAACAGTGTTGTGGGAATTCCCCAAACACCAGCCCTCTAGTCCTTAACATAAAATATTTACAAACCATAATCTGTACCAATAGATACTGGAAGGGAGGTGCAAGAAGGATGGCAATGAGCCAGGGGGAGAGGCGTTTGTCATTAAGTCTGATGCCCCACATGAGGATGCCAATGAGTCAGGGGTAGAGGCATTTGTCATTAAGTCTGATGACCCACATGAGAGAAGGAGAGAGCTGACTCTGGCCTCCACACCTGTGCTGCTGTAAGTGTGTGCCCAGACCCCCCCTCCCATACACACTGCAATAAAATAGGATGTGGCAAACATACAGAGTAGAAAAAGGAAATACTGATAATAATGAACTCCAAATGTGTGTCTAGTAGTTTAAAAGTTATGTTATGTACATTAATGTGCTGCATTACTGTTTTTTATTTTGCTCCACAGCACATTTAAAGAATGCGCTATTATGCTTAGTTCACAAACTGAGAATTAAAAACCTGAGGTTTAGAACTAAATAAAGTTTCTGTGATCCCATAGTTATGGAACTGAAGAGTGAGAACTAAAACCCAGGATGGCTAATTGAAAGTTAAGGATTTGGGCTGGACAGACAGCTCACCAGTTTAGAGTGTATACCAGTTTAGAGTGTATACCTCTCTTACATGGGATCTGCATTTGGTCCCTAGCATCTGCATTCGGCAGCATACAACTGCCTATATATAATTCCAGCTCCATGGAATTTGAACCCTTCACGAAGACTCGACAGAAACTGGAACTCCCATGCACATAAACACACAAAGATACACACAACTACACAAAAATTTTTAAAAAGTAATAAAATTAAAAAAGAAAGTTAAGAATTTAAAGGCAAGATTCCTTAGTCTAAAATTTACATATTTAATGAGTCACTTTTGCAGTAGTTGTAAAAGCTTAGACTAGAAGTACTTGTTTACGAGAAGGGGTCTAGTGGCAGAGAAAATGGAGGCAAATGTGGCCAAACTGTACTATGTAAATGTGGAAAACTGTCAGTTGAAAAGGGGAAGACAGTAAAATGGTTGTGGAAAAGGCCAGGTTGTAGGTAAGTTTGAATATTGTATTAAGGAATGTAGAATCAGAAAGCTGTGTGGAGCACTTTAAGATTGGGTCAATGGGCAGGTGTTTATAGATTTGAAGGTCAGAGCAACACTGGGCATGAATCTCAAAGGCCAGAACTACTTTTAGAGCAGTGTTATTAATTTGAGATTTCTATATCATTGACTTTAAAGGGGTTTTGGATCATCATCCTCAGAAAGCTCATTCAAAAATTTATGTGTGTATGTGTATGTGTTTTCATGTGTGTGGGGCTTCAAGTATCTGTGGAGGTATGTGTGCACGAATCTGTGGAAGTCCTTGTAGAGGTCAGAAAATAACCTTGAGTGTCCTTTCTCCACACTGTCTACCTTTTTTTGTCGTTGTTGTTTGTGTTTTTTTTTTTTTTTTTGAGACAATATTTCTCTGTAGCTTTGGTGCCTGTCCTAGAACTAGCTCTTGTAGACCAGGCTGACCTCAAACTCACAGAGATACGTCTGCCTCTGCATCCAGAGTGCTGGGATTAAAGTTGTGCACCACACTGCCCAGCTTACCTTTTTGTTTTTAATACAGGGTCTTTCACATAGGCGAGGTTGCCTGGCTAGCAAGACTCAAGGAAGGAAGGAAGGAAGGAGAGAAATACAGGGTCTTTCACATAGGCGAGGTTGCCTGGCTAGCAAGACTCAAGGATCCATCTGTTTCTGCCTTTGCATATCTTGGATTGTAAGCACATCACAGTGACTGGGTTCTTTTTAAAACATGGATTCTAGGGTTGAACTCATGTCTTCCTGCTTGCAAGGCAAGCCCTTTACAAGCTGAGCTATCTCCCTAGCCCAGAATTATGCATTTTTATTGCTTTTCCTAGGAAAGAGATCTATGACATCCGTAACTTTCCTGACTGTTCTTTCAAATGTTGGAACATTCACGTAAGTGGATCAGGTAGCTGGGAGGACTAAAGCAGAAGTCTACTTTTTGTGATGTTTTGGGAGAATGGGAATCCAGTTCAAGTAGTTTTAGCAAATATTGAGTAAGGATCTCTAAGGCATCAGGCACTGTTTCAAACACTTGGGATACATCAAAGAGCAGCGTTAGCACACATCTCCATCATCTGGAAGCTTCATTTCTACAGGAATATGTACAAGGAAGAGGAAATAAGCAGTCTAATGAATAATATGGAAAGGTAGATAAAGAGACTCTAAATAGAAAGATGTATATGGGTAGTTGAGTATAGAGTTCTGGATCTCGGGTGTCTCAAAGAGGATCAGAATCACCGGAATGATATGGAATAGTCATTAAAATGCAGATTCGTGGCCTCCTTAACCAACTGTGTTTCTCTAAGAGCTGAGAGCCTGCCTTCTGCGAGTTTCCCAGGTTCATTCTCACACTACGCTTGATATTCTTGGACCAAAACTTTGCTTCATATATCTTTGCCATTTTGAAATTCATACAAAGAATTCTTTGTTTACAGATTAAGAAAGTCAAATGCTCCTTACAATCTAGCTTAAATCTTCTCTGCTATTATGAACCACTTCTTCTTCCTCTCAGATTCTGAGAAGGAGGTGAGTTGGCTAAAAGTCAGCCTGTCAGGCAATCCTTGGCAGCAGGAAAGATCAAAGAAAAGGAGGGAGTAATCACATATTACTCAACACACACATGGTCAATTACAAAAGAAGAACTTAATGCTTGGTTTGCCTACAAACAAAACTGGAAAACTAAGCTCTTTCATAGGACTAGAAGACTAGCAAATTCAAAAAACCATATGGGACATGAAGTATTAGCAAATGCAAATGGTTTTGCATGTCAGAGAGTGGAGCAATTTGATGGGGCTTTGGATTTCATTATTAAAAGTAATAAGCAGAACAAGGAACTATCTCTTTCCTGTACTTTAACAATTACAAGCATTTACTACTCACTGTAGCGGTACCTGGAGCCCAACTAAAACACTGGCTGCACTTAGCTCACAGAGCCATCACGTCAGCTTCACAGGCACAGGTAATCACTATCTTTCTTTCCCCAGTGTGGAAACAGAAGCAGTGAGAAGTTTAATCACTTGATCCTAGCTGGTAGAACTAGATTTGTTCTCGGCACCTGGCTGCTTCCTTTTTTTGCTAGTTTTTTTCTCCAGATTTTACAATAAAGGGTGGAAATTACTGGCTCCCTAACATGTACTAAAGACATTATCACTTCATTCTGTTTACCATTTCCAGCTACCATCTTTTCTTTCCTTGTTGGCCAGATTCTGGAAAAGTGAACCCCATCTGTCTACATTGGTCTGTCTTCATTCACTCTGGCTGGCTCTGGTTACTCAACTTCTCCCATTTGTACTCCTGGCAGACCTCTATGCTACACCTGCCATGAGAAGCCTTGTAGCTTTGTTCTGCCCTCCAGTCAGTGATCTTCCATTTTCTGAAAACACTTTGATTTCTTGTACAAAGAGATTCTGCATGTGCCATTTCTCTGAAGATATGTATGCCTGTCTTCCTAACTCACACTCTTTTTAGTTTTGCTCACTCATCAGTTGGCCAAGGCTTTATTTTTATGGAATCCACCCTTTTTCTTGTTCACTTATTTTCTTATCTCTGTCTTCACAGCTAGTAGTTCTGGTTTATTTATTTGTTTGTAATTGTTTCACTGCTGTCTGTGTTGCTTCTTCTTCATGGTATTATTTATGATCATGATAGTGCCTGTGGGGAAGAAAGAAAGGAAGGAAGGAAGGAAGGAAGGA
>NC_022016.1:4824749-4826633 GCF_000317375.1 Microtus ochrogaster
ATACAGACACGCGCACACACTCTCACATATGCATACCATAGGCAGAGGAGGATGTCCTAGTGTGAGGTGATGTTCTCTATCATTTTCCTTTTCTGAGACAAATTATCATATATGACCTGAAGCCCAGCAAACTTCTGGGATTTGGCATCTCCATCCTCCCATTCTGTGGTTACTGCCATGAACAACAACAAAAAATGCCTGGCTTTTTCCTGGGTTCTAGTGATTTGAACTCATCTTTTCCAGAAAGCATTCTTATTCACTCAACAAACTCCCTATTCCTAGATGTGTGTGTGTGTGTGTGTGTGTGTGTGTATTGTTGTTTGATACAGTCTCATTAGGGTGGTTCCACCTGGCCTGTAACTTACTATGTAGACTAGGCTGATCTTGAACTCATAGAGATTCACCTGCTTCTGCCTCTCAGGTGCAGGGATTAAAGACTACCAGAGCCACCATACCTAGCATCTATATTCTCTTATTCTTTTCTATCAAATATTGTTAAAGGCATGGAGCTTATGATCGACTACTCTCAGTTTTTAAAATATTTTTAATGCTCTCTGAGAATTCTCTTTCTTTCCAAAAAAGCACATTGTTCCTGCCATTTAGTTAAAATATTTTTCTTACATTCAGGAGATGACTTCATGAGGTCAGAGACTGGAAGAACTATATTGTACCAGTAGCTTATATTGTACAATATATAGCAAAATCTCAATAAATATATTTAAATGAAATCAAATGAATTAAGAGTTAATAAAGATCACCAATATGCACTATGTTTATAGTGTATTTTCACCACACAAGCTACACCAATTATCTCAACAGTGTTATACATTTATTTTCATTTTATGAAAATCAATACTTAGGCTAAAAGACAACCATTCCTTGAAGTGCAGCAAATGCCAGCACTAGAACAGGAATCCCTTTTCTAGCTGTTCTCCAGCAGCTCTTTCATCACAGCAGCCTCATTTGTTTTGAAGGTGCCATGCCACAGTTCCTCCAGTCAAAGAAGTGTGAGCTTCCAGAAACAGAGCAAACTGCAGGCTCCATGCCTGCTAGAATTCATCCCTCTTCACCAGGAGCCTCTTCTTGGGTCATTAGACAATTTGGGTCAGCAGTTATGCTAAGGATCTAAAGAGAATTAAGAAATTCAATATTCTGTAGATTACCTAAGAGGAAGAAGAAAAACTCCACTCCAGATGTTCCTCACAGTGTGTCAGGCATGCGCTCTTGAAGGCATCACGTATACAAATAGCCATTCTATAGAAGGCCTTCCGGTCAGCAGTCACAGCATCCCTGGCACCCCCGACAAAGGGGTTTTATAAATCATACCCTGAGCTGAGGGGAATGACACAAGGAATGTAGCTTCTTCATGAACCATGAGGCATTGTTCTTGTTCAGTTTGGTTTGCACATTATATCACTTTTGGGGGACACTATCAAATTCCAGAATCTTGTGTCACCTTAATCATGGATATAAACACCATATCACAGTGGGTTCCCATGTACCTGTCCCCAAATTTCATCAATGAACATCTTACCCCAAGACTGCCTCTCTAGACCTTTTGTCTGTTTTGAAAAAACAATCTCAAACATTAGGTAATTTTTTTTGCAAGTATTTAAGTCCATATCTCTAAATGATGAATATAAAACCACCTCTGCATCACCAGCAAGCTTCCCCAACTAGCTGTAATTCCTTGGCATCACCAGATTCAGGTGTTGTCCAGGGTTAACAGATTGTCTTATGTTTTTGTTTCTAGATTATTTGTTCAAATTGAGACCTAAATGAAATTAAAATCAAATGTTCTGATTAATTTTTATGAGTATCTCTTCTAATCTACAGCATATTCTCTCTCTCTCTCTCTCTCTCTCTCTCTCTCTCTCTCTCTCT
>NC_022016.1:4826733-4841205 GCF_000317375.1 Microtus ochrogaster
TCTCTGTCTCTCTTGCTCTCTCTCTCCCAATATTTTATGATAAAAGTCAATTGTTCATCCTTTAGACATTTCTATAGCTTGGATTAGTTTGATTTCCATCCCATTGTGCTATTTAACATGCTCTCCTGACCTTGTGCTTTTAGTACTTGTATCGAAGGTCTACAGAGTTGACTGCACTTGTATTTGTTTTGACTTTTACTGTTTGTTTTTGGTAGTCCAATGAAACCAGTATTAGTCTAGTTCTAGATCTATTTGACCGAACAGAACTTGAGCTTTGTGTGTAACTAAGGGTCTATTTTGGACCAGGATGATTATGTCCTCAAGCCCTGTTGTTTCCTCTTTCTGGCGTGGCCTTTGGGAAGGCACTCTGAGTCTTACTTCTCCCCGATATGATGTGAGCTTCATACTGATTCCTAACTTCTAAGATTATTGCATTAAGTGAGTTGAATAATAACATGTTGAACCATGTGCCTCACACATAATTAATGCTAAGTGAGAGCAAGCTGTTACTTGTCTTGCATTTTCTTGTCTTCCTTTCTCTTCCTGCTCTTAGTGCTTTCCACCTGTCTTTTCATATATTTTTATGACCATAAAAGTATCCTTGGCTAAAAAAATAATAGAGTTACCCAGGCATTCACACCAATCTAATCTTTATTGTCCTGTCCTGCAGGAAGCTGTGGCTGAATATCACCAGTGATGTCCAAGTAGCTTTCCCTCACTCACTACAAAAATAAACATCTTTTATGTTGATTTAAAAATGTGTTCCTATACATTTACTGTCCTTAGCCGGGGGTAGCAGTACTTGACTTTAATCTCAGCTCATGAAAGGCAGAGGCAGGTTGATCTCTGTGACTTTGAGGCAAGCTTAGTGTACATAGAAAGTTTCAGGACAGATAGAGCTACAGAGTAAGACCCTGTCTCATGAAAAAGAAAACAAAACCAAAAATTAAACCAAAATATTCACTGTTCTTGCTGTTTCTGATTCCATCTGTCACTACTTTACCTAGCACAATTTAGCTATTTACTTAATAAGCTTATGCATTTGAATAAGTAAAATGAGAGCTCAAATATAAGCTTTGCCACAAAAATGTCTATGTGTCTGCTGTTTAGATGTACATGTATTTAAGCTTTTGTTTCATTGTAGTAAAATGAGTTTTAAAATGTTCACTGTTTAGAATTGTCTTGCAGAACAGCTAATACCCATGAACAACTCTTTGTAGTGTCTCTTAACATGTAGAAGATCAATGGCTTAGTCCTCGCTCCTGCTTCTAATGGGTAACATTTCAGATGTGTGACTCCATCTTAGGTCTCAGTTGGACTTTCTTTTTGGTTGATATTCTTTCGTGATTCTCGAGCATTTTTTAATTACACACATCCTTGTCACCCTTTGAACCCATCGTAGTCTCCTTGTGATGCTATACAAAATTACTTGAGACTGGGAAATTTTTTTTTTTTTTTTGATTTTTCGAGACAGTGTTTCTCTGTGGCTTTGGAGCCTGTCCTGGAACTAGCTCTGTAGACCAGGCTGGTCTCGAACTCACAGAGATCCGCCTGCCTCTGCCTTCCAAGTGCTGGGATTAAAGGCATGCGCCACCATCGCCCGGCTTTGGGAAATTTTTTGAGAACAGAAATTTCTTGTGGCTCTGGAGGTCAGGAAATCTAGAACAAGCTGCCAGCACAACTGGGTGTCTACTAAGGGCTACTGTCTGTTTCCAAGATGACAGCCTTGCTGTTTATCCTCTAGAGGGGATGACCATTGAGTCATCATGGCAGCTGCAGCTGAAGGGAGCCCTTCCTTCCACCTCAAGCTCTGTTGTAAGGGAGAGAATTACATTCATAACAGCAGTGGCCTCATATCTTAATTTCCTACCAAAGACCATGCCCTTCTGCTGCCACAAAGACATGATTTCACTGTGTGGCCCAAGCTGATTTCAAACTCATGCTCCTCTTGCCTCAGCCTTCTCAGTACTGAATTTAACAAGTATGATCCACCTACACCAGCAGAGTATATCTCTTAACGCTGTTCTACTGAAGATTAATTTTAACAGTAATTTGGGAGCCATTCTTGAAACTACAGCAGGCATAATTTTCTGCCAGTAATCTACATTAGTTCCTAAAAGAAGTTATTCAGCTTCTAAGTCCTTAATATTTTTTATACTACTTATGAGGAAAGTAGTTAAGACACACAGAGACTTCCTCACTGCCCTTCAACGTTAAAGATAAATCTTTGTTTTTATATGCAGATTACAATTTTCCCTCCTTCCTCTCCTATCAGCCCCTTCCAACACAGGCATCCACTCCTCCTCCTCTGTTTCTCTTCAGAAACAGGCAGGCCTCCCATGGATATCAGCCAGCTGTGATATATAAAATTGCAGTGAGACTACGCATCTCTTCTCCTATTAATGCTGGCTGAGGAGGAAAAGGTCACAAAAGTAGGTCAACAGAGTCAGAGACAGCCCATACTTCCACTGTTAGGAGTCCCACAGGAAGACCAAGTTACACACCTGTAACACATATGTGTGGTCTGGTTAGTATACACAATCTCTCTGGTTGTGGGTTCAGTCTCTGTGAACCCCTCTGCCCTAGGCTAGTTGATTTTGTGGGTTTTTTTTGTGGTGTCTCTGACCCCACTGCCTCCTGCATTCATTTCTCCAGATCTTTAACAGATTTTAGATTTTGGGTTCTTCCAGAGTCATAATAATTATAACCTTTATAACCATAAACTTATTAAATATTTAAAATTACTTTTAAGTTGGTAAAGAAAACTGAAGCATGGGATGAAAAACCATAAACCTCAAAGCCTGTTAGCAGGTAACCTCCTGCTTCTGTGTAGAACACCGACCAAACATGTAAATTCAGGGGCCTCTGTCATCATTGGGTCCTTCTAATAGACCTTGGTATAGACAAACCTCTTTACTATCAAATACTCTTTACCAGATTCTAGAATTCCTCCTACCATCGTCCTTCTCCTTACCTCTGCTTTGTTCACATAGCTTAGTTACTCCTCAGTCTGTTAGAAGCAAAGGTCTGCTCCTCCATCCAAATAATAATTTAATCAAAAACTTGAGTCCTCCTCATCCTTTTCAGAGGGCATTCATCTATTTTCAGAATAGCTTTGACTTTATTCTTCAACTTTTGCGTACTACAAATTTGACTTCTCTTAAGAAAAGGAACTACTGGCTCTCTTTAAAAGCTTGCTCAAATCTGAATCTTTTTTCCTTTTTGTACTTGATAATTTGATCCCCTAAAAATTAGATGGGACACGAATGGTAGAAAGAAAGTTAGTAATACTATTGTACTGGAGAATTGGTGTTAGCAGAGATGCTCGCTCCTTACCCCAGGGCTTCCCAGGCATTGGTTTTCAAGTGCACATGTGCCTAGATTAAACGGAACTGGAAGTAGACATGTATTGGTATAGAGACAAAAGTGTAAATGTAGATAGGGCTTTAGCAACATGTCTTTGAAAGCTTTTGGTTTTGGAGTCACAGAGATCTAAGTTTTAATTCTAGCTTCTCACTTCTACGTTAGGTTGCATTTCATATGGCAATATGTTAAAGCTCTATGGTCTCATCTCTTCTCTAAGATGAAGATAATAAAGGTGCCTTTCTTCACAGGGCTCCAACATATTCCAGTGAGCATGAATGAAAGGCAGTACATACATCAGATCTAGGTTAGAGTTCTGTTTCACCACATACTGCTGGGATATAATTTCATTCCTCAGAATCTGAACAGGAATGCTATGATAATGGTATTTAAATCACAGAGTTGTTAGACTAAATAAGATTATGCTGGGAAGCATTTAGCAAATTCCTTGTACATTAAATCCTTGATGCAAACCAGTTGCAGCTTTATTCCTCTTTCTGTACATTCTTCCAATCCCACTCTTATTATTCGGTTTGCCCTCTTGTCATCTTCAGCTCTTGCCTCTGATTAAAGCATCTAGCACAGAATACGTATAATAAATGCAATTGCTTTGCCGTCGCAGCATCCCCTTATCCTAACAAACAGATACAGTCAGTTCATCGAGACAAGAGGCTCATTCTTTCCTAAAGGCAAAGGTAGGATCTCTGAAGATTGTTTCCATTGACATGTTTCCAATTGAAAGTAAATAAAATGTTAAAATGCTAAGATAATTCTAAGTGGATATAGATGTGTCTAGAATTGCTTATATTTGTAAACAAATGTGTGTAGCTGCTCATATTGCTCTATACACTAATATACTTGATCTTTATACTGTTCCTATTTAAGACTGAGGGAATAGTTATTAAATTATCACATATATGTCTATGTGAAAAAAAGTGTATAGGTCTGGAATTATTTTACAGCTTTTTATGAATGATACAGTGGTATTTACTAATAAACACATTTTAACGTGTAGAAAGCAAAGTACTTTAGCATGCAAGGAGTTGAAGTTACTTGTATCAGTATTTGAACCAAGAGTCTTGTTTCAATAACCGTACTCTTGGCTTCTACGTTCTGCTGTTCACCAAGCATCTATAACATTTCATTCACTCATTCTGGATGAAGTGACTAGGACTTTTCAAATTGCCTTGAATGAAATATATTTATAATGAATCTCATAAGAGTCTCCCTCATTAAAGGCCTGGAGTTGTAGCTCAGTGGCAGAGCACTTGCCTTCTATGCCTGATGCCCTAGCTTTAAATCCAAGTATTGCCCAAGAAATAACAATAAACTTTCATAACTTTTTGGTCAAATTTGCACACCTTCATTTTAAATGCCAAAGTGGGATTAGTATGGGTATAGACCTTCCTAATTCTTTGGTCCATTAATATGTTTTGATGACTCCCATAGATAAAGTTATTTTCATTGCTACTTTATAATTGTAATTTTGCTACTGGTATGAATTATAATGTAAATATCTGATATTCAAGATATTTGATATGTGATTTCTGTGAAAGGGTCGTTTTGTACCATAGGGGTCATGACTCACAGATTGAGAACCATTGGTTTAGGTTAAGCATGCTCCTTCCTGTGCTCTGAATTTTCTCCTTCTACCTCCTCCCCCACTTAAAGTCTTGACTGTGGAACATCCACCAACAAAGGGAGCTTCTCTTGGATACTGCCTACAGGATCATCATAGGAGTACTGGAAATGAGACCAGTGGCCACAAAAGAAAAATTGCCACTGACTTCAGCTAACATTTAGCCACGTAAATGCTACAGTATTAGGCAAATCATTTCCTTGAAGCCGTCCCACCCGCCTCTCATCCCCAGATGTTCTTACCACAGGGAAGAAATGTTGCTATCTGTCAGAGGACACAAAGCTTTAGAAGATAGGTCTTGTCTGGGGAGTTTGTGTTGGTTAGTGGCATCCCTTAGGAAAAATATATGTGTTCCATTCCATTTCCCTTTCCAGGACTGAGTGGGCCAGGAACAACGCCCTGTAGAAGACAGTTTGAAAGCAGAAACTTAGATCTGTCCAAAACTAAGAAGCCTTTGGCAGTTCAAGGTCACAGGGCAAGATGCCTTTGGAAGATGACTCACAGTTAGATGGATGAGGCTACTGATATGGCTGTGTCTTCTCCCTGGAGTTATAACTGATGTTTCCTATTGTTCATAATTGGTCTGCTATTCATCACTTTCACAATTGCTATCAGCTCACCAACAGGAAGAACAAATGGTCTGGAGACAGTTTAGAGCAATGTCAGTGCAAGCTGTTGCCCTAACAACTGAGCAATTCTACTTAGATTATCCAGCTTAGCCATGCAAGGAGCTACTAGCCTTCAAACTCTGCCATACCCCTTCAGTTCTTGTTTATACACTGAGCGTTTAACCAGTTCTTAATAGAAATAAAGCACACTGACCCAGTAGAGGGGGAAGGCAAATCAATAATTCAATAGAACGGTAAATTCAACAGGTGTGTGAGCCAAGGTAGAATAGGAACTTTTAGTTCTGAAAAGTAAAGAAATGATTGTCAGAGAAAATTCTAGTTGTTATGAGTCTTAAATGGTAATCTTGACTTGATTGAAAGTAGAATGAAGGGAAGGAAGATTGTAGCACGGCGTGTGATGACAAAGCAACCCAAAAGTGTGCCATCTTCTAAATTCATGAGCTGTGGTTAGGTGTGACTGGTGTGTAGGGTGGAGAGAGCCTGGGGGTGGGAAGGAGAATGGTCAGATTGTTGCTATCATTTTGTGAAGGGTTCTAGTCATGTCAAGTTAAGAAGAAGAATATTATTTATTCTTGTCTCATTCTAAGTACTTTTGATAACACAAGATAGAAAACAGTCAAAACTTTCTAAACAGGTTGAACCACAACAATCAATGTTTTAGGTCAATAGCTATCCTGGTGTCTGTTAGCCATTTCCCTAATCGTTTAAGCATATTCTTATTCTTACTCTCACCTTATCTAATACAATTTAAAATACCCAGTGATGCACTCCTTCATTGCAGCACTTGGGAGGCAGAGGCAGGTGAATCTCTGTGAGTTTGAGGCCAGCCTGGTCTGCAAAGCAAGTTTCAGAACAGCCAGAACTGTTACACAGATAAACCTTGTTTTGATAAACAAAACAAAAAAATAAACCACCCAGCAAAACTCAAATAATTCCTGCATCTAAATTCCTAAGAAAAAGCACAACTACTTTAGTGTGTATTAACCAACTTTAGTCCAATTAGCCTTGGTTAAACAGTAAGTTTATTTAGTTCAAGTTTGCCAGCAAAGTTTCTTCTTTTAAGTGATAACTAGTTTTTAAAACTTCAAAACAAGGTACCCAAATTCAAGTTGATATACTATGAACTGCCAAGGCATATCCAAAGCCAATGAGGAAAAAAAAAAAACGGGAATGATTATTGAATGTCATTGCACCCTGGGGAGTTTATGGAAGTGCGTGGATGGATGCCCTCAGAGCCCTTCTGGAAGGATTGTCAGTGCATCTGAGGTCAGCCCAGGAGTCTAAACTGCAGCGGCTGCTTCTGGTCATTAATGACACAAGCTGCAAGGGCCACTCTTTGAGGATTATTTGGAGTAAGAAAACCACTTTTATTTTTTATGTTATAATACAGTCCATATGAACCAGGTAGGAGGGCATATTCCTCATATCTCAGGTTTTCACAGGCTGAAGCAGCACAGTTGGGAGTTCAAAGCCAGTTTTGTCTACTTATGAAACTCTCCTCATAAGTAACTAAGGAAACAACAAGGGCAGCAGAGAGAACTCAGTGGTAGAAAACTTGACTAGTACATAAGACGCTAGGGACTTAACTCCCTGCCTGAAAAAAATAAACAAAAGAACTCAAACAGCAACTGATCCATCTTTTGGAGATTACATAATTTATGTAACTTGCAGACACAACATGTTCATTTGTTCCTCCTATTATTTGGAGTATTTTACACAAAATTTAAAAGACTTTTCCATATTTCTTGGAGGTGTGTGGAAAGTTTCCAAGTGAAGGATTTTGATTCTTTGAACTCCTGGGTTTTTTGTAAGACAGGAGGCAGAATAGAGTAGGAATATAACAAAGATCAAGAGCACAGAATTATCCTGAGGCTGGACAGAGGGGAAGAATTCTAAGATAAGGCAGGATGATAGGGAGATTTTTTTCTTTTTTTCAGATTTACTTATTTATTATGTATACACCAGAAAGTGGCACTGGAATGCATTATAGATGGTTAGCCATCATGTGGGTGCTGGGAATTGAACTCATAACCTCTGGAAGAGCAGCTCATGCTCTTAACCTCTGAGCCATCTCTCCAGCCCTGATAGGGAGACTTTTTAAAGTGAGCAGCAGTAGCTGGAGAAACACATGACTGGTCAATACATGAATAGGAACTGTTGAATACTCAATCCAAATGGTATTATTTTAAACTGTGCTCCTCCAAGATTCAAATAATGTTGGGGAAGTGGTGGCATGAGGAATCTAAGAGCTAGAGAAAGGAGCGGGGTGAAGAATTGTCTTTGGAGCATTCTTTATCCGAAAACGGTTATGATTATCATTACATGACTGACACAAGATAAGACCTGGCAATATCTTGCAAAGGGGCAGCAGGCATGGGTACTCCTAGAAACTCATCATTTAGGGGAGAATAGCTTCAAAAATACTGTGTCCTGACAAGGGAAATGGTGTTGTTCTCACGATTTACAGAGTCATAGGTTTGAGTTGCATGATTTCTCATAATTGGAGATGACTCCTTACAAATTGATATTTCATCACAGAGTTAAGGGATTTGAGGTTAGATAGATGATTGGAGGAAGTCAAGGAGTAAATTGTGGGGCTTAGAGCATGTCCTAGCTTTCTTTCTGTTGCGGTGATAAACACGACCAAATGCAATTTGAGGAGATAAGAGTTTGGGTTACACATCTGGATGGAAAGCCATCAATGAAGGAAGTTAGGATGGGTACCCAAGCAGGAGCAGGGACAGGAACTATGGGGGAATTCTGATTCCTGATTTGATCCCTATGGCTTGCTCAGTCTGTTTCCTTATATAGCCAAAGACTACCTGTCTGGAGGGTTGGACTCTCCCACACTAATCATTAGTCAAGAAAATTCCCCACAGACTTCCCCAGAGCCCCCAATCAGATAGAAGCAATTCCTCTTCTGAAATTGCTTCTTTTCAGATAACTCTAGTTTATGTGAAGTTGACAAAACTTATCAGCATAGAGTTCAAGGCTACTCTCAACTTCTGTACTGTTGGGTTTAATCTAGGTGATTCTGAAACTGTATTTTTCTCATACTTGCCTTACTTGTTTATAATTACTAGTGACAGGAAGAACTGTTATAGCTTCGGGTTGTTGGGAGGCTCACAGAAGTTAACAGGCAGAAGATGTAAAGCCAGTTTCTGAACATGAGACTCAATAGGTGTCTGTCTCCTTTTCCCCATTTCTTTCTTGATCAAAATTTCAATAGTATAGAAGGTAGGTGCTACCTGGCTGGTGGTTAAGTTGAACATTTTGTAGGCTCCTGGTAAAAGTGAAAGACAGTCCAGGGAATATTTGTACATTCCCTACCTGCATGCTCCTATAAACTTCTCAACTCCCACCGTTTCACACGAAAAGAGTGCATGTGTTATAATTGATGAGTACTCACTTACATTGTTAAAACTAGAGTTTCTTTAGAGGTATATATGTTTTGAGTTTTGACAAATGTATGTTCCATGTACACATGATTATAGTACCATGAAGAAATCAGTGCCAATGAGCAGTTTAGACACTCTCCAGAGCTTGACGTCAGTTTCTGTGTAGTTGAAGGTTTCCATTTGCCTTTGGTTACCTGTTACTTACTTGTGCCTCCTTAAAACAAACTGTGAGGTGAAACATCATGCAAACCCTCCTGCTTTGTTTGGGAATAAGAAGATTGACAGCTAGCAATGCCTACTTCTCTCCCTACTCACATACTCACAAAAACTACTTAATTATGCAGTCACTGATTCTTTAACACAATAATTAGATAATCTTCTCTGCATTCTGGACATGATTCATTTCATCCTATCTTCTGAACCTCACTTATTTCATACAAGATGACCTAAAGCTGCTAGAGACATGAGTACCTGGAATCTTTCTCAGCCAACAGAGGGAATTTGAATGAGTGAATGAATGAATGAATGAATGAATATCACATGAACTAGGTATAGCTTATTCCAGAGCCCTAGTGTGGCTAGAATTCTCCGTTGTGCTGAACTTAAACTGCTATTTTGCCTTCTTTAAACCTTCCTATGTTCATTAAACCTTTTGAATCCTCATCAATTAAATATATGGTCCACATGGACTCACTATTAGTCTTTATACAGATCTAGAATTCCAGCCACTCTTCCTTCCCCACATCTCTAGTAGCTCCCAAAATAGCTAGAACTTCTTTTTATATTTTTAATCACTGTTCTCTGAGCACTAATTCCAACTTTCTTCAGAAAAGATTCCAACTTTGTAAGTTTTATAGCATATAAGCCACCTTTAAATGGCTTTACTAATTAATTAGTCCTTCCATTAACTAGATTAATTAGACTCTCTTAGTTACATTTCTCTTTGCTGTGACAAAATATCTAACACAAGCGTCTGACAGAAGAAGGTATTTATTTGGTTCCTAGTTGGCAGGGATAAAGTCTTTTATGGTGGAGAAGTGATATTAACACCAAAGCTCTTACTGGCATCATCTGGGCACTAACAAGTCAGGGTACCCACACACCAGTTCTGGCACTGGCAGCGCACACAGCCTTTCCCCAGGTCTGAGGCACTCCGTGCTTGCAGCTTTCCTTTGTGGACATCACCAAAGTCATGTGGACTCCACTACCACTTAAGCCCATTCCCACATCATTCTCGGCACTGTGGTCTTCCTGACTCCTATCAGAATGGCCCATTAAGCTTTGATACAGCATTTTAGGACTTCTGCATAAAACAGGCTAGAACTTTAAAATTTTCACCACAAACCAACTCTAACGACTTAAAAAGTCAAATGCTAAATTTGTCACAGCAGTGATCCTTGGTACCAGTTTTCTGTATTGATTAGTTTTCTTATTTTTGTGACAAAAATACTCAACAAGAGCAATTTAAATCAGGAGATATTTATTTGGGATCACAGTTTGAAGGGAAGCAGTTCATTATGGTTGAGAGGCACAGTGGTGTAACAAGAGGTAGTTTGTCACATTGTATCCTCAGTGAAGAAGCAGGAAGAAGTGAATGCAAGTATTCTGCTCCTTCCACTTTTCTTCAGTTTGGGACCCGAATTCATGTATGGTGCCACCCACATTCAAAGGGGATCTTTATCTTCAGTTTAGTTCTTGCAGAGAGTCTTATTCCAATTCTATGCCATTTAATATTTATCTTGGAGCCCTCTGCCTGTCTAGTTCTTTTTATTTTAGAGCTGGGGACATATACATTACTCATATTTATGACTTTGAATAAAAGATTTCACTATCTGGTAGGTGAGAACAATAGTAGATGATCAAATTGTAATGAGATAGGAAATTTATAAAATTTAAATGAGAGAAAGTAGAAGAAAGAAAATGTGTCAAAGTATATTCAATTGAACAAAGGTATCTTCCTTCACTTCAGCAGAGAAGAAAATGTAGGGGATGGGCCAAGAAAATGCTCGTGGCTATGAAAGAGTGCATTTCCCTAAGAAGTGGGATGCTTTGGATCACAGAGTGTGAGCAATAGGAAATGGGCAAAAGAAGAGACACAGGTGATGCTGAATCTCAAGTTCTTTAGGAGGGGCTTTAACTAGAAAATAGTAGGAATTTTGAAGAGGTTCAAGCAAGAAGACAGGGGCATTAGTGATACTTCACGAGCTCTGAGAGAATGTGAAGCAGAATGTGAATTTGTAGCTTGGAATCTAGTCCAGAAGCTGCGACTATTGCCTACAGAAGAGGCATGACTACCTAACTAGGGGAGATATTCATGGGACCAATGAACAGAGATTGGTTTGAAATAAAGAAAGGTGCTCAGACTGACCCTCACCTTTGGATGTAGACACTGAACTGTCTTGCATGGTACAAACATTCTTCAGGAAGAAGAGGGCCATAGTTTCTTTTCTTTTCCTGTTTTTGATTTGGTTTATTTCCTTCAACATTCCACATAAAATTTTAAATCAATTCAACAAACACCTACTGATTTATAGTACGTGTCAGTTACTGCACTAGGCAGTGAAATGGAGGCACAGGATGGGAAGATAACAGATTGTTTTGTCTTATTAAACTTTTCCCTTCCTTATTTGGCAAGACCTGGGCAGCCTCGGGACTAAGCATCTTACTATACAGATAATACAGTGCATGAGCAAGGCCGGACGGGGCAGGTCTCACTCTGGAGTCCTACATAATCCTCTCAACATCAAAAATAACTCACTTGTTGTGAACAACCAATACAAATTTCTATTGTAAAAATGCAGTCATAAAAATACAGACATTGGAAGTACAGAAAATGGAATTTAATTCATGAACTTAATGGCATTCTGTGTACATTGTACTAAATATCTTAATGAAACACAGATTGTTTACTTAGAGTTTAAGATTCCTAAGGCATTGTCAGCTTTAAAGTTGGAAAGGCCTTTTCTTTGTCTTCCCACAGCCTCCTGTGTACACGAATTCACAACATTTGAACCATAGTCATTTTAATTCCCTCTGTGTTGTCTTTACCATTAAACCATGAGTCCTTTGAAGTTAGCCACTGGGTCTTGTTCATCCCTTTCTTAAATTTTAGCCAGTAAGTGGTAAGGTATAAGAAGTTTAGTGATTTTTACTGAATTTAATTAAATCACCAATAATGTATCATTGTTGCCTTCATTTTGCATACAGGGAATTGAAGCTTAACAAGAGGAATCACTTATGCAAGTTCAAATAAGAAAGTAACAATAGTGTTAGAAATAAATCCTAGTTTATTTTGATTGCTTAACATTTCTGTGGCTGCTTTTCTTCTCCTGCTCAACTTGGTTTACTTACTAATTAGCTTGAACTTGGAAGCATTTATGAGTTCTGGAAATTCAACCCTTCTTTGTTATGAAAACCAATGACCAAGCTAAAGTTGATCCCCTCAAAAGCAAGGAATCACATTGCCTCCAGTACACATGCTCATTTGTTTCTGAACACACACACACACACACACATACACACACACACACACACACTACAAGCACACTGCCACAAACATATAAACATATGATTCAAAACAGAGAAGCTAAAATTAGATTTTGGATGAAATCCTGTCATTTATTTTTCTGGGTGACCTAGAATGTTCAACTGCACAGAATTCCAATGGATTTCAATTTTTCATGCTCCTTCCTTACTCATGCTCTTCAATAGAAAAGTCATTGCAGAGGGTAATTTTGAGCATGAATTAAAGGAGGAAAATGATTTTTTTTAATCACCGAGAAGAAGATCTGTTACCTTGCAGTAACAAGCTATGCTTTCTGGGTCACTGTATCTGTATCTGTGTCTGTAAATGGATTAGATTAGATGATTAACAGACCAAGTCCTGTAAAACTGGAACATCCTATGATTCCCTTCCCCTGGGATCAAGTTGGCCTGTGGATGGAGTGTTGCAAGGACTGAAGATGCAAGGCAGAGTGATCCTGTGCTGACACAGTGCTGGCTCCTGCTGCCTTGCAAGAGCTCCCTGTTTGATGTCAGCCTTTTATCAGTGTCTGTTTGTGCTCTCTCCAGGGCTTGCCTGGCCACTGAACCAGTCCCTGTTCTGTTCCCAGCATTCTGGGAAGCAGCCAGGGGATGTGGAGACTCACAGGCAGGATTTCTTCCCCCAAACTGCCTAGATGGTGAAATTCACCAAGTCCAGGGAGATTTCCTGTTTTGTTTTCTACAAGCTCAGTTTCCTATTGATGACAGAAACCACTCATGTGTTCACCTGTGTGTGTGTGTGTGCATGTGAAAATGTAAGTGCATACACAGGTGTACACACATAGACAACGAGAGAGAGAGAGAGAGAGAGAGAGAGAGAGAGAGAGAGAGAGAGAGAAGCTCACACACACAAAACAGGAAGTTCTCTGTCCACACTGGACCCCAGCACAGTATTACCTTCTGGGTCACTTTCTCCCATGGTCCTAGGTTTCACTACTGTGGTAACTAAGCCTTTAGCTCTGAGTTTACTGAACCTGCTAGCTAATCCCACTGATTTTCATGTTTGAACCAAAAAGAGCTGCACTTTTGTAAGTGATGGAAGTATAGACTTGCATTCTGCTTGCATCATTTTCTTGCTGTGTGGTCTTGGAAAATTACTTCATGCCCAGATTCCTAGTCTTTTCATTTGTAAATATAGGTTGTATTATATAGCTTTCAGAACTGTTATGGAGATTACATTTTTAAAATACTTTATTTTTTTGAAATTACAATATAATTGCATCATTTCCCCCTTTCCTTTTTCCCTCCATTTCCTCTCATGTACCTTTGCCCTTGCTCTTTCTCTAATAAATGGCCTTCTATTTTTTATTGTTGTTGTATACACACATACACACACACATACACACACACACACACTTCTAAAAACAGAAATACAACCTTCTTAGTCTATATTATGTTACCTTTGTATATATGATCATAGAGCTAACCACTTAGTATTAGATAACCACTTTAGGGTGGTTCTTCCTTGGGGAAGACCATTTCTCCACTGTCAAAATTCCCTACTTGCCAGTAGTTCTTTGTCTAGGTTTGGGAACCTGTAAGTTTTTCCCTTCCTTGTTAGTGTGTTCCCTGGGGTCATCATTATGACTTTTTAAGGCATTCTTCCTGCTTCCCTACCTTCCTTCTACTTATGTATTTTTCTCCCTGCTCCCCAATCAAATCCTCCCACACACTTCCCTAATTTCCCTCTTCAATTCCTGTTCCCTGTTATTCCCTTCTATTGCTGCCCCTCACAATAAACCCATTTTTGCTTCCTTGGTGTTTGTAGTTACTCTAGGTTGTAGACAGACATCTCAAGCCCTGGAGGCTAAGAATCCAGAGGAAAGAAACCATGTGCTGTTTGTCTTTATGGGTCTACATTACCTAACTCAATATGATCTTCTCCACCTCTGTCTTTATG
>NC_022016.1:4841305-4845268 GCF_000317375.1 Microtus ochrogaster
TCTACATTACCTAACTCAATATGATCTTCTCCACCTCTGTCTTTATGGGTCTACATTACCTAACTCAATATGATCTTCTCTACTTGCTCTACATTTATATTCATATTTCATGATTTTAATTTTTTTAACTTTTGAATAGTATTCCATTGCATACATGTACCCCAGTTTGGTTATTTATCAGTTGAAGGACATTCAGGTTTGTTTCTATTTCCTAGATCTTGTCAATGGAGTGGCAGTGAGCCTGGCTGAACAAGTATCTATGATGTAGGATGTCCAATCTTTTGGGAATATAGCTGGAACATGTATTAGATTTATTTTTAGCTTTTGATTGTTTTCCCCACTAATTTCTAGAGTGGGACCAATTTACAACCCCACCAGGAGTGTGACTGAAGGTTCCCTTTCTGTCATCCTCCCCAGTATTTGCTGTCAGCTGCTTTGTTGAGTTTTGTTATTGTGTCTGGTGTAAAACAAAATCTCGGAATCCTTTTGATTTGTGTTTCTCTAATTGATAGGGATGATAAACCATTTGCGAAGATTTGTTTTGCTGGTTTTTTTCCTTTGATAATTTTTTGTTCAGATCTCAACCCAAATTTTCAATGGATATTTTGTTTTCTTTGTTTGATTATTTTGATTTTTAGCTCTTTGCTGCTGTTGTTTACTTTGGACTCTGAAGTTGGGCAAGACATAAACATTAGCTTTTATTATAGTTCTTTTTCATGCCCAGGAGAAATTGGTTAATGCATTCATTTCTAGCAGAAGATATTGGCAAAAACACTAGAAAGATTAATTGGAGGTTTTCTGTTTGTGTCTCTGGGAAAAGTAGGATAGAGACTTAAATACAACGTTCTTGTTATATACCTCCTCCTTCTAGATTCTTGGTTCTCCACTTGTGGGTCATGACCCTTTGGACAAACCTCTGTCTCCAAAAAATTTACATTATGATTCATAATAGTAGCGAAATTATAATTATGAAGCAGTAATAAAAAATTTATGGTTGGGGGTCACCACAACATGAGGAACTGTATTAAGGAGTTACAGAATTAGGAAGGCTGAGAACCACTGACTGAGATGTATGTGCTTCTGAGGAGCTAAGGATGGAAAACCCATACTTGCTGTATTCAAATACTCTGTTCCTGAGTATTTTGAATAATGCAGAATATAAAAACGTGGCATCAGAGTAATAAGGTAATATGCAAAATCCATTGTAAATCATAGACAAAGTAACAGAAAAGGAGAGAAAACACTTGTGGTTGGCCCAACATATACAGGCAAAAGAGCAAAAGATGAACATTTTCTGGAGACCTTAAGTTTTAAGAAGCTGGATCCCACATTATCCCCAAAGATGTGAACTGTCAGTCAAAGGAAGTGCATTTTCTCAAGCACCAGACCCATGTTGTTAGTATATTTCACACAAAACAGATATAAGAGAAATGAAGCCAACACAGGAAAGACCTGAGCCTGTAATATCTTGGGAGATGGAAACTCCTTCTAAGTTCCTTTTTCCACCTGATATTAACAATCAGTTTTTAAGTGACTGTTCATTTGTTCACTAAATACTAACTGCATCACAGTAGTTCTTGGAGAACACTCCTGGGAGGACAGTCTATCTTTTGTGCTTGGTAGCAATTAGGATTAGAATGTAAAGCTTAAGACAGATACAGAGATATGATGATACGAATGACTTAGTGTCATGGTGTCCAAAAGAGCATGATTAGTCTTAGGTTTAAGGGAAAGGCTTATTTAAAACCAAACATATTGAGTTGGAGTTCAATGAAATGGAGAATTTCAGGCTGAAAAGAGGATATTTTTAGAAGAAAATGAGAAACATTAGAATTAAGTAGACCAGTGACCATCATTTAAAAGAAAGATAAGCAAAGCATGACCATGGGACTCACTCTACCCCACTGACTAGCATTGCCAATGAAGTCCTTTTTTTGTAACATATTATTCACTTAAAGTATAGTTGACACTGCTAGCATACTACGAAGGCGGTATTAAGTAATTATAACAGAACTATCTGATCACAAAGTTGAAAGAGATTGCTTTATGGCCTTATGCAGAGGTAGTTTGTTGTCTCCTAAGTTAACAGATAGGGAATTGACTACTGAGGGCATTTAGTGCTTCCGTGAAAATAGATAATCATGTGTACTGAAGTTTCTAAGACTTGTATGAGATGAATCTAGAGAGAACGCCAAGAACTTAAATAAGGACTTTAGATGTAGTCCTGAAGACTGTGGGAAGCTTCATATTTTTACATAGGGCGGTGAGATATTTAGATGCACTATCTCTAGTAGGACAGGCTCTGGGGCAGGAAGCAGATGAGACTCGGTTTGTTTAAGATGGTATAACCAAAGATGGGAGCCAGGGATTTGATCCAAGTTCTGATACTTGCTACCTGTGAACTTCAATTACTTTCAGTGTGTTTCAGTTTTTCATATGTAAAATGAGAAATAATAGTAATATTTACCACGTGGGATTATTGTAAAGAGGATCTGTGTTAATAGATAAAGAGCCAGAATCAAGAGAAGTTTCCAGCATGCTGCTAGCGCCATGTCTCCACTATTCTGGACACTGGGAAATGACTATCTTGGGATGGGAGAGCCTGGATGATAAGGCCACAAACGTGTAAGCGAGCAGGTGTAAGGAAACTATGATAGGGTAACATCATGCCCATCACCACACCCTTATTGGCTCTCTCTGACTGTCGCCCTTCTGTCATTCTTTCTTTCAGGCCTTCAAGAGTGCACTGATGAGTTCCTACTGGTGTTCTGGGAAAGGAGATGTGGTTGACGACTGGTGCAGGTGCGACCTTAGTGCCTTCGATGCCAGTGGGCTTCCCAACTGCAGCCCGCTTCCACAGCCAGTGTAAGTATGTATGGCCCCTCCTCCTTTGCCTCCCCCTTTCCACTGGCTCACACTCTAGTATTATCTATCAGATGAGCCTATGATTTTCTTGTTTCAGGGTACTTACCCAGATCATTAAAATATCTGGTGTTTCACTTCTCCTTTGGGAAAGAAGAGGTTTTTGGAATCAGAAATTGGCACATACACTGAGTTTGCAGTGTATGTTGTTGTTGTTGGTGGTGGTTGTGTGTGTGTGTGTGGTGTTTTAAAATGATGTCTTCTCATCCATTTCTTCTTCCTGTGCTTACCCACCAAGCACTGTTCTGCTGGGCAACTGACTGGCCTTGCTAATGCCTACTTTGGCTTCCACAGCTACTGAGATAAAAAACTATACAACCTCTCTTATTTTATTCGGTTTTCGGATATTAATTCCATGTATGTTCTGTGTGTCAGTTCCTGGGTAATAAAATACCAAGGACAAAGATAGAGGCTAACTGTAGCTGAAGGAGGCTGATATTAATGTAGGGGAGACATAATGTTAAAAGTACATAAGACATAGTTTAAAATAAAATTAAAAACTAAAGAAAAACAAACTTGGTCATGGGGAGACTCAAGGGCATGATATTGGTATAAGGGGAAGTTACTAAAGAAAATACCATTGAAGGGACTTTTGAGTCACAACAGGAACAGTGAGCTAGGTAACAAGTGCTAAAAATCTTTATGTAGATTGAACAGCATAATAGAAGTACCTGACACCAGAAATTTGTCTGAGGAAGCAAAGAAAAGTCATCTTGTTTGGAGAAATGTGCTTATGAAGAGGTGGTGCAAGGAGGAATAGCCAGGAGCCTGAATTGGCAGCCAAAATGCCATAAAACTTCTGTGTAGAGAAAGAGAACCCACAGTATAATACTGTCCTTGTAGAGATAGTAGAGTATAGTGGGTACAAAGAAAGAATCTGACCCTAGGGTAGGCAAGGTTACCATGATGATCTTGTCATGTTTTGTTATATTACTCTGTAAAGGGGCAGAGGCAGGCAGATCTCTGTGAGTTCGAGACCAGCCTGGTCTACAGAGCTAGTTCCAGGACAGGCTCAAAAGCCACAGAGAAACCCTGTCTCAA